>NW_026860346.1:0-97190 GCF_026571515.1 Ruditapes philippinarum | reverse complement strand
TTTTAAATGATACCTGTCACGGGAGTTTCGGTCGAAAAAATCTGTATTATACAAAAACATTTGTAAAAAATGGTTATTTTCAATCGTTCAAAAGAATTTTTAGGTGTTAAATAAACTTTAAAGATTTAAAGCTTTGTTTTACATTTTGTTAAAATGGTCAAAGCCTAATTCCACAGGCCATTTTTTTTAATCGCCCTTGCTTCAAATCTGGGTAGTTTTTTTGACGTAAAATTTTTCTAAAATTACTTTCCAATTCACAAGTTTTTGGAGGCCGGTTTTTATTTCTGGTGCTTCCTCCTTGCCCCATACACATAATTACCTTATTATAATGCAAAATTGCAAAACATTAAAGCCCGGTGATAGGGCTAAGTCATCTAAAAGTAAAAATTGAACCAGCCGGCCCGCTGAATTCAGGCTAAATTTAATGATTGAAACCCACCAAACAAAATGTTCTCAAAACGTAACACGTTCTGTTTAAGCTTCACATGTTTTTAAGGGAAGCAAAACCACCTTTTTTAGCAGACAATTTAATATGGCAATGCTTTTCCTTCCTAAGGGACAATTTATTTTGGGGCATAATTATATAACTAATAAATAAGTATATAACCAGGATAATTTTCCCCACACCTAATGTTCTTAAAAAAAGTACAAATTAATGAAATAAACACTCAACTGCGGGGGTTTTGGCTTAACCCAAATTTGAACTGTCGCATCCAGGTTCGAGGGCAAACTAAGTTTTGACTATATATTTTGTTATTTCAGAAAAAGTGCACAGTTTCCCTCCACTAAGATTTTTAACAAAGGGGAAAAATACTTTATCAAAATCGACAGAAAAATATACAATGAAAATACCATAATCTTGAGTATTTTCAAAGCGCAATTTTTTCAAGGTACAAAAATCCCCAAATGGTTTGGGGCCCCCAAATGGGGAAACTTTTTAAAAATTTAAAAAATAAAAACCCTTGTCTACGAAAAAAGGTGAAAACCCTTTGAGGGAAACCAAAGTTGGGTTTCCTTTTCCAGATTACCATTTTTTTAATGTTGCCCCTTTTTTTTTAAATGGGAAAAAAGGCCTAAAATATGTACCCCTTTTTGTTTCACATTTTTTTTCAAATTTCTAGCATTTTTTTACCTTTTTTTTTTGAAAATAATTCATTTAACCATAAGCAAGGGTTAAAGCTATTTTTTTTCAAACTTTTTCCGGGTTCGTCGGGAAAAAATTTTATTTTTAAAAAAGAAAGTGATTAACCTAGAATGGGATTTCATTTTATTATGCATGGGTTTTAAAACAAAATTTCCCCCAGGTTTTGGGCTTGTAAAAGGGGCCCCGCAATTTTAATAAAACTTAAAACAACAAAAAAAAACCTTTGAAAATATTAATCGTTTTTACTTTTATTACTGTTTTTTAAACATAGAATACTCCCTGGAAACCGGGAAAACTGCTGGGAAAATTTCAGTACATAAATTTTTTTTTTTCAGTTACAAAATCTGCGTCAAAAAAAATACTATAAAAAAGGGGGGGGTAAGAAATAAATTTTTAAAAACTAAAATTAAACTAAATAGGGGAAACAACCCCCTAAATTTCCAACAGAGAAAATTTGTAAAATTGTTGGGCAGGCCCTCGTTTGATTGGCCTGTTTTCATGGACTTTATGGAAAGTGAAAATTTAACCGTCCCCCCCTAGCACCCGGCTTTAAGCAGAAATTCAACAATTTTTAACACAAAAAATGGTGAATAACCAAACATTAATCAATTATTTTTTGACGCAAAGGTGAGCGGTATTATATTTTCTTAATGTATTTAAGCCCCGAAAAAATTCAACATTTTAAACACAAAAAAATGGGTGGAATAACCCAACATTAAATAACCTTTTTTTACGCAAAGAGGATGAAGCCGTATTATATTTTTTAATGATTTACGGTTTCTCATGCCTCCCTGTCCGGCCCTCCGTTTTGCCCTGTCCTGTTTTTTTGTTTGGGGTGTATCCGCCTAAAGGCTCCTTGCCATTGTGGTTCTTTTGGCTGGGTTTCTATGGGGTTGCCTTTTCATTGGGAACGCCGCCTTTTTTCTTGTTGATTTTGGGTTTATCAATAATTTTTATGTTTTCAATTTTGCCATATAATTAGGTAATTATGTAATGGCAAAAGGATAAAGAACCAGAAATAAACAGGGTCATACTTGTGAATTGTGGCAAATAATTTGGCGAAAATTTTTAACTCAAAACTACCCGTTTTATGCAAGAGCGCGAATTAAAAAAGGGCCCCTGTGAATTTAGTTTTCCCGACATAATACAAAGATGTTAAGACAAAGCTTTAATCATTAAAATAGATAAAAATTACAAGAATCCCTAAAAGAAAGGGCCCAACACGGCAAAATTGAAATGTTTTGCAGGAATTGGTTTGATTGAGCCTGGTTTCATGGACGGTACTGGAAAGTCAAGGTTTAACCGGTCCACGCCCCCCTAGCACCGGCTTTAATGCAAATTTCAACATTTAAAAACATGAACTGGTAAATTTGAATTTTGAACAACATCGCAGATTGTATTTCATATGGGGTTATCATGGAACTTCAATGTGACACGGTAGTGCCATTTTCCATGAAAAGCGGCATATATGGATCCCCCAAGTAAAAAAAGCGTGTGCCCTAAACGAGAAAACAATGGGCGGAACTAAATAAAATGGAATTTTGAAAGGGGATCTGAGGTTATGAAGCCTGCGTATCACAGATAAGACGTCAAAAGACAAATTTAAAAAGCAGGCAACATATCCTAAGATTGATTCAACATCATTCAAGTAGGAATATAGGAACCACCCCAACTAGAAAGTGCCAAAAAGTTGAAACTAAAAATACCACAAGCACAACAATAAATGTCGTGCTGAACGATCTTTTCAAGGATCGAAAATATAACATCATTGATTAAATGTACGGGGAGACTTTTTACAGGCCGCCACACGGCAACAAATAACACGGATGTGATCATAAAATAGATAAATACAGAATCCTAAAGAAAGCCCAACACGGCAAAATTGAAAATGTTGCAGGTTTTTTTAAATTGACCCGGGTTTCATGGACGGTTTTGGAAAAAGTGAAATTTTTCCGTCCGGGCCCCCTTTACATTTGGCTTAAGCAAAATTTTCAACTTTTAAACATGAAGGGAAAAAATTTTAAATTTTTTGAAACACCCCCGCGATTTTTTGTTCACTGGCGGTTTTTCAGGGGAAATTTCAATGTGAACGGAAAGTGCCATTCCATAAAAACCGGCCCCATAGGGTTTCCCAAGAAAAATTGCGGGGTGCCCAAAACGAGAAAAAATGGGGGGGGGGAACTAAATAAAGGGGAAATTTTTAAAAGGGGGAAATCTGGGGTTTTATAAAACCCCTCCCATATCCCAGATAAGACTCAAAATTTTAAATTTAAACCCTAAAACTAATTTTTGAAAAATAAAAAATAACCTTTTTTTAACGATTTTTTTGGGTAGTATAAAAGATTTTCCCAAACGAACTCCGTGACAGTTATCACAAGAACTCCTGAACAAGTTATCATAAGAACTCCATCCTTCGTGTAACATTTCCTCCCCCGTGTAAGTGACCAGTTTTTGCGATTCATGCGCGGATTTGCACACACAATGTGGCCATACCACGTGACTTTTCGGGTACGGAGCATGCCGATTTTTCATCCGATTCAGGTATGTTTTTGTGCCCCCACGTTAGTGGCGGGCATTTAGATTTACCCTTGTCCGTCCGTCTGTCCGTCCTTCCGTCCGTTCACTTTTGTGTCGCACGTAACTCAAAAAGTATTTGACCTAGATTCATGAAACTTTACAGGAATGTTGATCAGCATGTGTAGTTGTGCACCTGGGTATTTTCGTCTGGATACTTAGTATTTTCAGAGTTATTGCCCTTGACTTAGTAAAATTTTGCAATTTTCAACTTGTGTCGCATGTAACTCAAAAAGTATTTGACCTAGAGTCATGAAACTTTACAGGAATGTTGATCAGCATGTGTAGTTGTGCACCTGGGTATTTTCGTGTGGAAATTTTTTGTATTTTTAGAGTTATTGCCCTTGACTTAGTAAAATTTTGCAATTTTCAACATGTGTCACACGTAACTGAAAAAGTATTTGACCTAGAGTCATGTTACTTTACAGGAATATTGATCAGCATGTGCAATTGTGCACCAGGTATTTTTGTCTGGATTTATTTCGTATTTTTAGAGTTATTGCCCTTCACTTAGAAATTTTTTGCAATTTTCAACTTGTGTCGCAAGTTACTCAAAAAGGATTTGACATAGTCATTAAACCTTATGGGCAGGTTGCTCATTATATTTAGATTTGCACCTGGGGTTTTGCTTGTGAATTTATCAAGTATTTGTAGAGTTATTTCCCTTGACTTAGTGAAAAGATTGACAGAACAGTGGCGCGGTGGGGGCACCCGTGTCCTATCATCATGACACATTTCTAGTTTATTCATAACTTATTTATTACTAAACGGATTTGGTTCAGATAAGGCGCAGAGTACTCGTAATTATAACAGCTTTCCACGGTTTATCAAAATTCTGAAAACCCCTGAATGGTTTTTGAGAACATTCGAGTACAATTTTCTTCTCATAGCCGGGGCCGAGGGGAACGGTACACACTCATTTGTCATAACAAGCGATTTCTAGCAAGTCACATGTTTTTGTCACTATTTCATAGAATATACATGTTATATCTCTATGTCCAATGTATCGAGTGAATGCAGTGATGTTTTAGCATATTTTCATAAAGTTATGTTGAAATGGTACGAGCACACTGTTATTTCAAAAGATACGGTACACACACAATTTCTTGAAATTATTCTAAAATAAAATATATGTAAATTTGATTTAAATTATAATGTGAGTGATTTTTTCATAGTTATTGGAATTGGAAGAGGGGGGGGGGGGGGGGGGAAGAGAAAATACTTACCGTCAACGACAATCCAACAAGACAGACATCACAAAACATGTAAACATCCAAAAACAAGTAACAATACAGACAAGAAAAACACGTGAAAGAACCTTGGAATGGTCAGTGGTAGTTAAACCACTGGGGAGTTAAAACCGGTTTAAGGCGCGCCAAACCTCACTCTTAGTCCCAATATGTTCCTGAAAGACACGAAAATGTATATAAAATTAATTCCCGCCAAGTGAAATTCTAACAATGGTCATGGTTACATTAGACGAAATAAATAAAACACATGCAAAATTATGTAAATATGTAGAAAAAGTTACAGCCTTATGACCATTACCAAAAAATAGATAAATACAGAATCCCTAAAGAAAGCCCAACACGGCAAAATTGAAAATGTTGCAGGCTCGGTTTGATTGAGCCTGTTCATGGACGGTACTGTAAAGTGCAAACTACCGTCCACGCCCCCTAGCACCGGCTTAAGCAGAATTCAACATTTAAACGTGAAATAGTAAAATTTTGAATTTAGAAACATCCGCAGATGTGTTCATACGGCGGTTATCATGGAACCTTCAATGTGACACTTCCGTGCCATTCCATGAAAAGCGGCGTATGGTCCCCAAGTAATAAAAAGCGTGTGCCCTAAACGAGAAAACAATGGGCGGAACTAAATAAAATGGAATTTTGAAAGGGGATCAGAGGTTATGAAAGTACTCGATGCCTTAAAGGAAGGCAGAGCAACAAGAAAATCACCTACAAGGGCCCGACGAAGCAAGGCAGAAGACGAACATAAAGACAATTCAGTCCCAAAGGGCTTTAGGAACTGTCCATCATAGTCTCCCACTTGGTCCGTCAGATGTAATCAAAAGAGGAAAGCGTAGCGTCCAACTGTAAAAGGGTTGAACACCAAGCATGCGGTATGCCTTAAAATAATTGCGTCATAACCTCTTTTAATAAATCGTTTGATAATTTTAGTGAAGAAAAATTACTATGACCCATGATCCTACGAAGTTTGTACACCACATCTTCATAGAAGTCCAGTACCGTCCATGAACAGGCTCAATCAAACAGAGCCTGCAACATTTTCAATTTTGCCGTGTTGGGCTTTCTTTAGGGATTCTGTTTTTATCTATTTTATGATCACATCCGTGTTATTTGTGCCGTGTGGCGGCTGTAAAAAGTCTCCCCGTACATTTAATCAATGATGTTATATTTTCGATCCTTGAAGATCCAGCACGACATTTTTGTTGTGCTTGTGGTATTTTTAATTTCAATTTTTCGGCATTTTCTAGTTGGGTGGTTCCAATATTCCTACTTGATTAATGTTGAATCACCCTAAGGATATGTTGCCTGCTTTTTAAATTTGTCTTTTGACGTCTTATCTGTGTTACGCAGGCTTCATAACCTCTGAACCCCTTTCAAAATTCCATTTTATTTAGTTCCGCCCATTGTTTTCTCGTTTAGGGCACACACTTTTTATTACTTGGGGACCATACGCCGCTTTTCATGGAATGGCACGGAAGTGTCACATTGAAGGTTCCATGATAACCGCCGTATGAACACATCTGCGGATGTTTCTAAATTCAAAATTTTTACCATTTCATGTTTAAATGTTGAATTCTGCTTAAGCCGGTGCTAGGGGGCGTGGACGGTAACTTGCACTTTCCAGTACCGTCCATGAACAGGCTCAATCAAACCGAGCCTGCAACATTTTCAATTTTGCCGTGTTGGGCTTTCTTTAGGAATTCTGTTTTCATCTATTTTTTGATACGCTTTTACAACATTTTCAATATTGCCATGTTGGGCTTTCTTTAGGGAATATGTATTTATCTGTTTTATGATCACATCCGTGTTATAAAAAGTCTCCTCGTACATTTAATCAATGATGTTATATTTTCGATCCTTGAAGATCGTTCAGCACGACATTATTGTTGTGCTTGTGGTATTTTTAGTTTCAACTTTTCGGCATTTTCTAGTTGGGTGGTTCCAATATTCCTACTTGAATAATGTTGAATCACCCTTAGGATATGTTGCCTGCTTTTTAAATTTGTCTTTTGACGTCTTATCTGTGATACACAGGCTTCACAACCTCTGATCCCCGTTCAAAATTCCATTTTATTTAGTTCTGCCCATTGTTTTCTCGTTTAGGGCACATGCTTTTTATTACTTGGGGACCATACGCCGCTTTTCATGGAATGGCACGGAAGTGTCACATTGAAGCTTTTTATTACTTGGGGACCATACGCCGCTTTTCATGGAATGGCACGGAAGTGTCACATTGAAGGTTCCATGATAACCGCCGTATGAACACATCTGCGGATGTTTCTGCACCTGCACTTTCCAGTGCCGTCCATGAACAGGCTCAATCAAACCGAGCCTGCAACATTTTCAATTTTGCCGTGTTGGGCTTTCTTCAGGAATTCTGTATTTATCTATTTTAAATTCAAAATTTTACTGTTTCGTGTTTAAATGTTGAATTCTGCTTAAGCCGGTGCTAGGGGGGCGTGGACGGTAACTTGCAATTTCCAGTACCGTCCATGAACAGGCTCAATCAAACCGAGCCTGCAACATTTTCAATTTTGCCGTGTTGGGCTTTCTTTAGGGATTCTGTATTTATCTATTTCATAACCTCAGATCCCCTTTCAAAATTCCATTTTATTTAGTTCCGCCCATTGTTTTCTCGTTTAGGGCACACGCATTTTTTTACTTGGGGACCATATGCCGCTTTTCATGGAATGGCACTACCGTGTCACATTGAAGGTTCCATGATAACCGCCATATGAACACATCTGCGGATGTTTCAAAATTCTAAATTTTACCAGTTCATGTTAAATGTTGAATTCTGCTTAAGCCGGTGCTAGGGGGCGTGGACGGTAACTTGCACTTTCCAGTACCGTCCATGAACAGGCTCAATCGAACCGAGCCTGCAACATTTTCAATTTTGCCGTGTTGGGCTTTCTTTAGGGATTCTGTATTTATCTATTTGAAGGTTCCATGATAATCGCCGTATGAAATTCTGGAAACAAAGTGATCCCTCGGAAGCATTAATCACAACAAAATAACATAAGAATTGCAGACACGGTTTGCAAAACTTCTTTGAATTCCTAGTCAGTTACAAATTATTTATCATTTAATGATTGGCGTGTCGTTGCCCTGTCCTTTTTGTGTTTGGGGTCCACCTGGGCTCCTTGCCATTGGTTCTTGTTGCTGGGTCATATGGGGGTTGCGTTCATTGAACGCCGCCTTTCCTTGTTGATCTTGTTTTTCATATTTTCCTTGTTTATCTTGTTTATCATATTTTGATTGACTCTGTACATGAGGGATAATGAATAAGTGCAACATTCCTCACGTCCCCTAGCACCGGCTTGAGCGGTACTCAATTCTCAACACTTTATAGTGTAGGCATCAATGATCCCGAAGGACCAGAAAATATAACAACACTGAAGTGAAGTACGGGGCAACTTTTTACGGCTGCCACACGGCACTTGACATCTGCTGTTGTGAAGTACAAAATTCTGGAAACAAAGTGATCCCTCGGAAGCATTAATCACAACAAAATAACATAAGAATTGCAGACTCGGTTTGATTGAGTCTGTACATGAGGGATAATGAATAAGTGCAACATCCCTCACGCCCCCTAGCACCGGCTTGAGCGGTACTCAATTCTTAAAATATGATAAACAAGATCAACAAGGAAAGGCGGTGTTCAATGAGAGCAACCCCTTTAACACTTTAAAGTGTTGGCATCAATGATCCCGAAGGACCAGAAAATATAACAACACTGAAGTGAAGTGCGGGGCAACTTACGTTCATTGAACGCCGGCTTTCCTTGTTGATCTTGTTTTTCATATTTTACTACGGCTGCCACACGGCACTTGACACCTGCTGTTGTGAAGTACAAAATTCTGGAAACAAAGTGATTCCTCGGAAGCATTAATCACAACAAAATAACATAAGAATTGCAGACACGGTTTTATTGAGTCTGTACATGAGGGATAATGAATAAGTGCAACATCCCTCACGCTCCCTAGCACCGGTTTGAGCGGTACTCAATTCTCAACACTTTATAGTGTTGGCATCAATGATCCCGAAGGACCAGAAAATATAACAACACTGAAGTGAAGTACGGCTCAACACTTTATAGTGTTGGCAACAACAATCCCGAAGGACCAGAAAATATAACAACACTGAAATGAACACATCTGCGGAGGTCTTTAAATTCAAAAGTTCACCATTGTTCGTGTTTAAATGTTGAATTCTGCTCAACCGAGCCTGCAACATTTTCAATTTTGCCGTGTTGGACTGTCTTTAGGGATTCTGTGTTTATCAATTTTAAGCCGGTGCTAGGGGCGTGGACGGTCCTGCTTGGGTGCGTCGTTCTGTGAACATTGCCTTTGCCTTGTTGATCTTTATTCTTGTTATTTTTTGCACTTTCCAGTACCGTCCATGAACAGGCTCAAAAGGTAACGTCCACAGGACGCGACCCCCGACACACTCAAAGGCAACGTTCACAGGACTCGGTCCTCAAACACACCAAACAAAAACCTGGAGTGAACACAAGTTAACTGGGTGTCCTGCTTGGGTGTGTCCGGGGACGGCGTCCTGTGAACGTTGCCTTTGCCTTGTTGATCTTTATTCTTGTTATTTTAAAACGGGTACCGTCCATGAACAGGCTCAATCAAACCGAGCCTGCAACATTTTCAATTTGCCGTGTTGGGCTTTACTGGGTTTGACCCCCCCTTCCCCCGGTCTCCTGTCCCCTTCCCCTTTGTGGGCCTATTATTTTCTTTGAATTCCTAATCAGTTACAAATTATTTATCATTTAATGATTAACGTGTCGTTGCCCTGTCCTTTTTATGTTTGGGGTCCGCTTGGGCTCCTTGCTATTGGTTCTTGTTGCTGGGTCATATGGGGGCGTTGCGTTCATTGAACGCCGCCTTTCCTTGTTGATCTTGTTTATCATATTTTTTGGGTTGGGGCTGCGTTCATTGAACGCCGCTTTTCCTTGTTGATCTTGTCTATCATATTTCTTTAGGGATTCTGTATTTATATTGAAGGTTCCATGATAACCGTCGTATGAAAACATCTGCGGATGTTTCTAAATTCAAAATTTCACCATTTTCGTGGTAAATTCTGCTTAAGCCGGTGCTAGGGGCGTGGACGGTAAAATTCTGGAAACAAAGTGATCCCTCGGAAGCATTAATCACAACAAAATAACAAGAATTACAGACTCTGTTTGATTGAGTCTGTACATGAGGGATAATGAAAAAGTGCAACATCCCTCACGCCCCCTAGCACCGGCTTGAGCGGTACTCAAGAGCGGTACTCAATTCTCAACACTTTATAGTGTTGACATCAATGATCCCGAAGGACCAGAAAATATAACAACACTGAAGTGAAGTACGGGGCAACTTTTTACGGCTGCCACACGGCACTTGACACCTGCTGTTGTGAAGTACAAAATTCTGGAAACAAAGTGATCCCTCGGAAGCATTAATCACAACAAAATAACATAAGAATTGCAGACTCGGTTTGATTGAGTCTGTACATGAGGGATAATGAAAAAGTGCAACATCCCTCACGCCCCCTAGCACCGGCTTGAGCGGTACTCAAGAGCGGTACTCAATTCTCAACACTTTATAGTGTTGGCATCAATGATCCCGAAGGACCAGAAAATATAACAACACTGAAGTGAAGTACGGGGCAACTTTTTACGGCTGCCACACGGCACTTGACAACTTGCACTTTACAGTACCGTCCATGAACAGGCTCAATCAAACCGAGCCTGCAACATTTTCAATTTTGTTGTGTTGGACTGGTGAGGGATGTTGCACTTATTCATTATCCCTCATGTACAGACTCAATCAAACCGAGTCTGCAATTCTTATGGATTTTCTTATTAATTTTTGGATCTTCATATCACTATCAAAAACAATTCGATTCACACGAAAATTTATGGACTTTGATTTTAGTATAGTAAATTATCCTCATTTGGATGGAGACGTACCGCACGCAACATCTTACCTTTCAAAATTCCATTTTATTTTGTTCCGCCCATTGTTTTCTCGTTTAGGACACACGCTTTTTATTACTTGGGGACTAATACGCCGCTTTTCATGGAATGGCAAGGAAGTGTCACATTAAAGGGTTCCATAAAACCCGCCGATGAAACATCTGCGGGTTTTCAATTTCAAAATTTACTTAACCTTTTTTTAAAAATTTTGAATTCTGTTTAAAAGCCGGTTGGGGGGGGGGGGGGGGGGGGGGGCGGGGGACGGAAAATTTGGGCATTTTCCAGAAAACCTTTTCCATAAAACAGGCTCAACAGCCGACCCTGCCTTTTGCAATTTTCCTTTTTGGGGCCCTTGGGGGATAAAATTTGATCCCAAAACCTATAAAGTTTTTGAAATTTGATTTAACCGCTCAACCCGGGTTAGGGGGCGTGGGGGATTTGCACTTATTCTTTATCCCTCATGTAAACCCCAAATTAAACCCGGGAGTCTGAAATTTTTAAATTTTTTTTGTTGTGTTTAAATGTTTTTCCGGGGATCACTTTGCTTTTTTCCCGGGGTGGGAGGGGGGCTGCGTTCATTGAATGCCGCCTTTCCTTGTCGATCTTGTTTATCATATTTTGTTTCCAGAATTTTTGTAATTCACAACAGCAGGTGTCAAGTGCCGTGTGGCAGCCGTAAAAAGTTGCCCCGTACTTCACTTCAGTGTTGTTATTTTTTTCTGGTCCTTCGGGATCATTGATGCCAGCACTATAAAGTGTTGAGAATTGAGTACCGCTCAAGCCGGTGCTAGGGGGCGTGAGGGATGTTGCACTTATTCATTATCCCTCATGTACAGACTCAATTAAACCGAGTCTGCAATTCTTATGTTATTTTGTTGTGATTAATGCTTCCGAGGGATCACTTTGTTTCCAGAATTTTGTACTTCACAACAGCAGGTGTCAAGTGCCGTGTGGCAGCCGTAAAAAGTTGCCCCGTACTTCACTTCAGTGTTGTTATATTTTCTGGTCCTTCGGGATCATTGATGCCAGCACTATAAAGTGTTGAGAAATTGAGTACCGCTCAAAGCCGGTGCTAGGGGGCGTGAGGGATGTTGCACTTATTCATTATCCCTCATGTACAGACTCAATTAAACCGAGTCTGCAATTCTTATGTTATTTTGTTGTGATTAATGCTTCCGAGGGATCACTTTGTTTCCAGAATTTTGTACTTCACAACAGCAGGTGTCAAGTGCCGTGTGGCAGCCGTAAAAAGTTGCCCCGTACTTCACTTCAGTGTTGTTATATTTTTCTGGTCCTTCGGGATCATTGATGCCAACGCTATAAAGTGTTGAGAATTGAGTACCGCTCAAGCCGGTGCTAGGGGGCGTGAGGGATGTTGCACTTATTCATTATCCCTCATGTACAGACTCAATTAAACCGAGTCTGCAATTCTTATGTTATTTTGTTGTGATTAATGCTTCCGAGGGATCACTTTGTTTCCAGAATTTTTCTTTAGGGATTCTGCATTTATCTGTTTTATGATCACATCCGTGTTATTTGTGCCGTGTGGCGGCTGTAAAAAGTCTCCCCGTACATTTAATCAATGATGTTATATTTTCGATCCTTGAAGATCGTTCAGCACGACATTATTGTTGTGCTTGTGTATTTTTAGTTTCAACTTTTCGGCATTTTCTAGTTGGGTGGTTCCAATATTCCTACTTGGATAATGTTGAATCACCCTTAGGATATGTTGCTTGCTTTTTAAATTTGTCTTTTGACGTCTTATCTGTGATACGCAGGCTTCATAACCTCTGATCCCCTTTCAAAAAAATCCATTTTATTTTGTTCCGCCCATTGTTTTCTCGTTTAGGGCACACGCTTTTTATTACTTGGGGACTATACGTCGCTTTTCATGGAATGGCACGGAAGTGTCACATTGAAGGTTCCATGATAACCGCCGTATGAACACATCTGCGGATGTTTCTAAATTCAAAATTTACTATACCATGTTTAAATGTTGAATTCTGCTTAAGCCGGTGCTAGGGGGCGTGGACGGTAACTTGCACTTTCCAGTACCGTCCATGAACAGGCTCAATCAGACCGAGCCTGCAGCATTTGCAATTTTGCCGTGTTGGGCCTTCGGGATCATTGATGCCAGCACTATAAAGTGTTGAGAATTGAGTACCGCTCAAGCCGGTGCTAGGGGGCGTGAGGGATGTTGCACTTATTCATTATCCCTCATGTACAGACTCAATTAAACCGAGTCTGCAATTCTTATGTTATTTTGTTGTGATTAATGCTTCCGAGGGATCACTTTGTTTCCAGAATTTTGTACTTCACAACAGCAGGTGTCAAGTGCCGTGTGGCAGCCGTAAAAAGTTGCCCCGTACTTCACTTCAGTGTTGTTATATTTTCTGGTCCTTCGGGATCATTGATGCCAGCACTATAAAGTGTTGAGAATTGAGTACCGCTCAAGCCGGTGCTAGGGGCGTGAGGGATGTTGCACTTATTCATTATCCCTCATGTACAGACTCAATTAAACCGAGTCTGCAATTCTTATGTTATTTTGTTGTGATTAATGCTTCCGAGGGATCACTTTGTTTCCAGAATTTTGTACTTCACAACAGCAGGTGTCAAGTGCCGTGTGGCAGCCGTAAAAAGTTGCCCCGTACTTCACTTCAGTGTTGTTATATTTTCTGGTCCTTCGGGATCATTGATGCCAGCACTATAAAGTGTTGAGAATTGAGTACCGCTCAAGCCGGTGCTAGGGGGCGTGAGGGATGTTGCACTTATTCATTATCCCTCATGTACAGACTCAATTAAACCGAGTCTGCAATTCTTATGTTATTTTGTTGTGATTAATGCTTCCGAGGGATCACTTTGTTTCCAGAATTTTTTTTTTAGGGATTCTGCATTTATCTGTTTTATGATCACATCCGTCGTTATTTGTGCCGTGTGGCGGCTGTAAAAAGTCTCCCCGTACATTTAATCAATGATGTTATATTTTCGATCCTTGAAGATCGTTCAGCACGAAATTATTGTTGTGCTTGTGTATTTTTTAGTTTCAACTTTTCGGCATTTTCTAGTTGGGTGGTTCCAATATTCCCTACTTGGATAATGTTGAATCACCCTTAGGATATGTTGCTTGCTTTTTAAATTTGTCTTTTGACGTCTTATCTGTGATACGCAGGCTTCATAACCTCTGATCCCCTTTCAAAAAATTCCATTTTATTTTGTTCCGCCATTGTTTTCTCGTTTAGGGCACACGCTTTTTATTACTTGGGGACTATACGCCGCTTTTCATGGAATGGCAAGGAAGTGTCACATTGAAGGTTCCATGATAACCGCCGTATGAACACATCTGCGGATGTTTCTAAATTCAAAATTTACTATATCATGTTTAAATGTTGAATTCTGCTTAAGCCGGTGCTAGGGGGCGTAGACGGTAACTTGCACTTTCCAGTACCGTCCATGAACAGGCTCAATCAGACCGAGCCTGCAGCATTTGCAATTTTGCCGTGTTGGGCTTTCTTTAGGGATTCTGCATTTATCTGTTTTATATATCTCAGTTAATTAGAACTGAGCCTGCAATCATACCGAGCCTGCAACATTTTCAATTTTGCCGTGTTGGGCTTTCTTTAGGGATTCTGTTTTTCTCTGTAGTATTGCTAGAGCTTGTAGCAACGTAAAGGATTTTAACGAGCGAAATATTTTCATTACCGGTAAGCTATTAAAACAGGGCTACCGCTATTATAAATTACGTAAATATTTTACAAAATTTTACAATCGTAACTTTGATTTAATTTCAAAATTCAATAGTGATCTAAAAACACTTCTGCGACAAGGGATTAGCCAGCCTGATTTTTACGGTGATGTTGTTTACAAACTTCGTAAGATCTTGGGTCATTGTAATTTTTCTGTTGTGTTTACTAAAATTATAAAATAGATAAATACAGAGTCCCTAAAGAAAGGCCAGCACGGCAAAATTGAAAATGTTGCAGGCTCGGTTTGATTGAGCCTTTTCATGGACGGTACTGGAAAGTGCAAGTTACCGTCCACGCCCCCTAGCACCGGCTTAAGCAGAATTCAACATTTAAACGTGAAATAGTAAAATTTTGAATTTAGAAACATCCGCAGATGTGTTTCATACGGCGGTTTATCATGGAACCTTCAATGTGACACTTCCGTGCCATTCCATGAAAAGCGGCGTATGGTCCCCAAGTAATAAAAAAGCGTGTGCCTTAAACGAGAAACAATGGGCGGAACTAAATAAAATGGAATTTTGAAAGGGGATCAGAGGTTATGAAGCCTGCGTATCACAGATAAGACGTCAAAAAGATAAATTTAAAAAGCAGGCAACATATCCTAAAGGGTGATTCAACATTATTCAAGTAGCAATATTGGAACCACCCAACTAAAAATGCCGAAAAAGTTGAAACTAAAAATACCACAAGCACAACAATAATGTCCGTGCTGAACGATCTTCAAGGATCGAAAATATAACATCATTGATTAATTGTACGGGGAGACTTTTTACAGCCGCCAAAACACGGCACAAATAACACGGATGTGATCATGAAATAGATAAATACAGAGTCCCTAAAAGAAAGCCCAACACGGCAAATATTGAAAATGTTGCAAGGCTCGGTTTGATTGAGCCTGTTTCATGGACGGTACTGGAAAGTGCAAGTTACCGTCCACGCCCCCTAGCACCGGCTTTAAGCAAATTCAACATTTAAACGTGAAATAGTAAAATAGTATAAAACGTTTTATTAAAAGGGTTATGACCCTACTATCTTAAGACATACCGCATGCTTAGTGTTCAACCCATTTACAGTTGGACACTACGCTTTCCTCTTTTGATTACATCTGACGGGCCAAGTGGGAGACCTATATGATGGACAGTTCTTAAAGCCCTTTGGGACTGAATTGCCTTAATGTTGTCTTCTGTCTTGCTTCGTCGGGGCCCTTGTAGGTGAATTTTCTTGTTGCTCTGTCTTCCTTTAAAAATCTGGAAACAAAGTGATCCCTCGGAAGCATTAATCACAACAAAATTACAAGAGAATTGCAGACTCGGTTTGATTGAGTTCTGTACATGAGGGATAATGAATATGTGCAACATCCCTCACGCCCCCTAGCACCGGCTTGAGCGGTAACTCAATTCTCAGAGCGGTACTCAATTCTCAAACACTTAATAGTGCTGGCATCAATGATCCCGAAGGACCAGAAAATATAACAACACTGAAGTGAAGTACGGGCAACTTTTTACAGCTGCCACACAGCACTTGACACCTGCTGTTGTGAAGTATAAAAATCTGGAAACAAAGTGATCCCTCGGAAGCATTAATCACAACAAAATTACAAGAGAATTGCAGACTCGGTTTGATTGAGTCTGTACATGAGGGATAATTGAATATGTGCAACATCCCTCACGCCCCCTAGCACCGGCTTGAGCGGTACTCAATTCTCAGAGCGGTACTCAATTCTCAACACTTAATAGTGCTGGCATCAATGATCCCGAAGGACCAGAAAAATATAACAACACTGAAGTGAAGTACGGGGCAACTTTTTACAGCTGCCACACAGCACTTGACACCTGCTGTTGTGAAGTATAAAAATCTGGAAACAAAGTGACTTAAGACATCGAGTACTTTTGTTATGGTCATTGGGTTTACTTTTATATGTTTCTACATGATCATTTTGGTGTTTTACTTATTTAACCTTTTGTAACCATAACAACTGTTAGAATTTCATCATAGAGTCTCCCACTTGGTCCGTCAGATGCAATCAAAAGAGGAAAGCGTAGTGTCCAACTGTAAAAGGGTTGAACACTAAACATGCAGTATGTCTTAAAATAGTAGGGTCTTTTAATAAAACGTTTAATGATTTTAGTAAAAACAGCAGAAAAATTACCATGACCAAAATCTTACGAAGTTTGTAAAATATGATCAACAAGGAAAGGCGGCGTTCAATGAACGCAACCCCCATATGACCCAGCAACAAGAACCAAAGGCAAGGAGCCCAGGCGGACCCAAACAAAAACAGGACAGGGCAAAGACAGAGCACGGACAGGTAAATCATTAAATGATAAATAATCTGTAACTGATTAGGAATTCAAAGAAAAGAATAATAGGCCCCAAAAAACGGAATGGGACAGGAGACCGGGGGAAGGGGGGGGGGGGGTAATCAAAGAAATAAAAACTAGAGGGCAATGGGAAGATACTTACCGTAGACGAGAAAACAACAAGGGACACAAGCAAATGTGTCACCAAAACAGTATGAAACAACATAGACATACATCTGAGGAACACAGTGTAAAATATGAAAAACAAGATCAACAAGGAAAGGCGGCGTTCAATGAACGCAACCCCCATATGACCCAGCAACAAGAACCAATGGCACGAAGCCCAGGCGGACCCCAAACATAAAAAGGACAGGGCAACGACCTGTTAATCATTAAAATGAATAAATAAATTTGTAACTGATTAGGAATTCAAAGAAATAATAATAGGCCCACAAAGGGGAAGGGGACAGGAGACCGGGGGGAAGGGGGGGGGGGTTAATCAAAGAAATAAAAACTAGAGGCAATGGGGAAGATACTTACCGTAGACGAAAAACAACAAGGGACACAAGCAAAAGTGTCACCAAAACAGTATGAAACAACATAGACATACATCTGAGGAACACAGTGGGGCGCCGCCTTGGAACGGTCAGCAGCATAATAATGACTGCTGGGGAGTTTAAAACCGGTTAATGGTGCACCAAACCTCGCTCTTAGCCCCACCATGTTCCTATAAACGAGACAGTGTAAATAAAATGAATCCCCGCCAAGTGAAATTCTAAACAGTTGTCATGGTTTACAAAAGGTTAAATAAGTAAAAACACTAAAATGATCATGTAGAAAACATATAATAGTAAACCCAATGACCATAACAAAAGTACTCAATGTCCTAAAGGAAGACAGAGCAACAAGAAAATCACCTACAAGGGCCCGACGAAGCAAGGCAGAAGACGAACATTAAGACAATTCAGTCCCAAAGGGCTTTACGAACTATCCATCATAGAGTCTCCCACTTGGTCCGTCAGATGCAATCAAAAGAGGAAAGCGTAGTGTCCAACTGTAAACCACATCGCCATAAAAACCAGGCTGGCTAATCCCTTGTCGCAGAAGAGTTTTTTTAAATCACTATAAAAAATGAATTTAGAAATTAAATCAAAGTTACGATTGTAAAATTTAGTAAAATATTTCCGTAATTTATGATAGCGGTAGCCCTGTTTTAGAAGCTTGCTGGTAATAAAAATATTCCGCTCGTTGAAATCCTTTACGTTGTTACAAGCTCTAGCGAATCTAATTAACTGAGAAACATAAAATTCTGGAAACAAAGTGATCCCTCGGAAGCATCAATCACAACAAAATAACATAAGAATTGCAGACTAGGGGGCGTGAGGGATGTTGCACTTATTTATTATCTCTCATGTACAGACTCAATCAAACCGAGTCTGCAATTCTTATGTAATTTTGTTGGGGTTAATGCTTCCGAGGGATCACTTTGTTTCCAGAATTTTGATTGAGTCTGTACATGAGGGATAATGAATAAGTGCATCATCCCTCACGCCCCCTAGCACCGGCTTGATCCCGAAGGACCAGAAAATATTACAACACTGAAGTGAAGTACGGGGCAACTTTTTACGGCTGCCACACGGCACTTGACACCTGCTGTTGTGAAGTACAAAATTCTGGAAACAAAGTGATCCCTCGGAAGCATCAATCACAACAAAATAACATAAGAATTGCAGTTTGGGGTCCCCCTGGGCTCCTTGCCATTGGTTCTTGTTGCTGGGTCATGTGGGGGTTGCGTTCATTGAACGCCGCCTTTCCTTGTTGATCTTGTTTATCATATTTGATTGAGTCTGTACCCCGTAGGATGTTGCATGGGGTACGTCTCCATCCAAATGTGGATAATTAACTATACAAAAGTCAAAGTCATCTCTTTTATCATAAATTTTCGTGTGAATAGAATTGTTGTTGATAGTAATATGATGATCCAAAAATGATGTACTAAATCCAAAAATGATGTACTAAAATTTCAAGAGTTCGTTTTATTAAGTTGTAGTTCATGCGGATAAATGTCAGACACCATTTGATCAAAATAAGGATTATCTAAATAAAAAATATCATCAAGGTATCTGGAAGTATTATTAAATGCGACTATAACATCTTGTTGTTTCTCTTCAGAGAGACTCAACATAAAGTCTCTATCATAGCAGTACAAAAACAAATCGGCGACCAGGGGTGCACAATTAGTACCCATAGGAATTCCTATGATCTGTTTAAATAGGGTATTACCAAACCTGACATAAATGTTGTCTAAGTATAACACTGCTCAAGTATAACAAGAGGGCCATGATGGCCCTGAGGTCGCTCACCTGTATATAGGCCCCCGGAGCGTGGCCAGTTTAATATTATTGTAATTAAGACTTACTTTAAGACATCTGAAAAAAGATATTCTAGCTTTTCATTCAAAATTTGTTTTGGTGCCAGCGGACAAGGCGGCTAATAATATTATAATTGTTTGACGAATCCATTACATTAACGTTTTGCATAAGGAACTAAATAGCACTAATGCGTATTCTAAAACCTCTGCCTCCGAAAAAGACATTGTAAACAATCATATTACTAATATTTCCAATCTTAAAGTCCAAATTAATGAAAAAGAACTCAAACTTCCTATTATGTATTGGATTCCTAAATTACATAAAAAACCTTACAAAGCCAGATTTATTGCAAACTCTACATCTTGCACTACAATATGATAAACAAGATCAACAAGGAAAGGCGGCGTACAAGTAAACAGGCTTCATAACCTCTGATCCCCTTTCAAAATTCCATTTTATTTAGTTCCGCCCATTGTTTTCTCGTTTAGGGCTCACGCTTTTTATTACTTGGGGACCATACGCCGCTTTTCATGGAATGGCACTTCTGTGTCACATTGAAGGTTCCATGATAACCGCCGTATGAACACATCTGCGGATGTTTCTAAATTCAAAATTTTACTATTTCACGTATAAATGTTGAATTCTGCTTAAGCCGGTGCTAGAGGGCGTGGACGGTAACTTGCATTTTCCAGTACCGTCCATGAACAGGCTCAATCAAACCGAGCCTGCAACATTTTCATTTTTGCCGTGTTGGGCTTTCTTTAGGGATTCTGTATTTATCTATTTTTCTATTTTATTGACGTCTTGTTTGACTGCCATTAAAAAAAAATTCTGGAAACAAAGTGATCCCTCGGAAGCATTAATCACAACAAAATAACATAAGAATTGCAGACTCGGTTTGATTGAGTCTGTACATGAGGGATAATGAATAAGTGCAACATCCCTCACGCCCCCTAGCACCGGCTTGAGCGGTACTCAATTCTCAACACTTTATAGTGTTGGCATCAATGATCCCGAAGGACCAGAAAATATAACAACACTGAAGTGAAGTACGGGGCAACTTTTTACGGCTGCCACACGGCACTTGACACCTGTCAACACATGTAATAAGATATTGTGATAAAGTCTATGAAAACACAGGCAAACATCTCTTTTGGTCAATTAAAAATTCTGGTGAAATCTTGGATAAATTCAAAATTAATAACTTTCAAGCTTCAACTGTCAGTACATACGATTTTTCTACACTTTATACAACTTTGCCACATAAATTAATCAATGATAAACTAATTTCCCTAATTCAGAAAACTTTTGCACGGGAAAAAGTTACCTTTCTAGCATGTAATTCTAACAAAGCTTTTTTTACTAACGGTATTTCTTTAGGGATTCTGTATTTATCTATTTTGTTAAACATTATACTATGTGGACCTGTGACGAAGTTTGTAGAGCACTCTCTTTTCTTTTAGACAACATTTATGTCAGGTTTAAATTATTTATCATTTATTGATTAACGTGTCGTTGCCCTGTCCTTTTTATGTTTGGGGTCCGCCTGGGCTCCTTGCCATTGGTTCTTGTTGCTGGGTCATATGGGGGTTGCGTTCATTGAACGCCGCCTTTCCTTGTTGATCTTGTTTTTCATATTTTGGTAATACCTTATTTAAACAGATCATAGGAATTCCTATGGGTACTAATTGTGCACCCCTGGTCGCCGATTTGTTTTTGTACTGCTATGAAAGAGACTTTATGTTGAGTCTCTCTGAAGAGAAACAACAAGATGTTATAGTCGCATTTAATAATACTTCCAGATACCTTGATGATATTTTTAATTTAGATAATCCTTATTTTGATCAAATGGTGTCTGACATTTATCCGCATGAACTACAACTTAATAAAACGAACTCTTGAAATTTTAGTACATCATTTTTGGATCTTCATATTACTATCAATAACAATTCTATTCACACGAAAATTTATGATAAAAGAGATGACTTTGACTTTTGTATAGTTAATTATCCACATTTGGATGGAGACGTACCCCATGCAACATCCTACGGGGTTTATGTTTCTCAGTTAATTAGATTTGCTAGAGCTTGCAACAACGTAAAGGATTTCAACGAGCGGAATATTTTTATTACCAGCAAGCTTCTAAAACAGGGCTACCGCTATCATAAATTACGGAAATATTTTACTAAATTTTACAATCGTAACTTTGATTTAATTTCTAAATTCAATAGTGAATTAAAAACTCTTCTGCGACAAGGGATTAGCCAGCCTGGTTTTTATGGCGATGTGGTTTACAAACTCCATTTTATTTAGTTCCGCCCATTGTTTTCTCGTTTAGGGCACACGCTTTTTATTATTTGGGGACCATACGCCGCTTTTCATGGAATGGCACGGAAGTGTCACATTGAAGGTTCCATGATAACCGCCGTATGAACACATCTGCGGATGTTTCTAAATTCAAAATTTTACTATTTCATGTTTAAATGTTGAATTCTGCTTAAGCCGGTGCTAGGGGGCGTGGACGGTAACTTGCACTTTCCAGTACCGTTCATGAACAGGCTCAATCAAACCGAGCCTGCAACATTTTCGATTTTGCCGTGTTGGGCTTTCTTTAGGGATTCTGTATTTATCTATTTTATGATCACATCCGTGTTATTTGTGCCGTGTGGCGGCTGTAAAAAGTCTCCCCGTGCATTTAATCAATGATGTTATATTTTCGATCCTTGAAGATCGTTTCAGCACGACATTATTGTTGTGCTTGTAGTATTTTTAGTTTCAACTTTTCGGCATTTTCTAGTTGGGTGGTTCCAATATTCCTACTTGAATAATGTTGAATCACCCTTAGGATATGTTGCCTGCTTTTTAAATTTGTCTTTTGACGTCTTATCTGTGATACGCAGGCTTCATAACCTCTGATCCCTTTCAAAATATCATTTTATTTAGTTCCGCCCATTGTTTTCTCGTTTAGGGCACACGCTTTTTATTATTTGGGGACCATACGCCGCTTTTCATGGAATGGCACGGAAGTGTCACATTGAAGGTTCCATGATAACCGCCGTATGAACACATCTGCGGATGTTTCTAAATTCAAAATTTTACTATTTCATGTTTAAATGTTGAATTCTGCTTAAGCCGGTGCTAGGGGGCGTGGACGGTAACTTGCACTTTCCAGTACCGTCCATGAACAGGCTCAATCAAACCGAGCCTGCAACATTTTCGATTTTGCCGTGTTGGGCTTTCTTTAGGGATTCTGTATTTATCTATTTTATGATCACATCCGTGTTATTTGTGCCGTGTGGCGGCTGTAAAAAGTCTCCCCGTGCATTTAATCAATGATGTTATATTTTCGATCCTTGAAGATCGTTCAGCACGACATTATTGTTGTGCTTGTAGTATTTTTAGTTTCAACTTTTCGGCATTTTCTAGTTGGGTGGTTCCAATATTCCTACTTGAATAATGTTGAATCACCCTTAGGATATGTTGCCTGCTTTTTAAATTTGTCTTTTGACGTCTTATCTGTGATACGCAGGCTTCATAACCTCTGATCCCCTTCCAAAATTCCATTTTATTTAGTTCCGCCCATTGTTTTCTCGTTTAGGGCACACGCTTTTTATTATTTGGGGACCATACGCCGCTTTTCATGGAATGGCACGGAAGTGTCACATTGAAGGTTCCATGATAACCGCCGTATGAACACATCTGCGGATGTTTCTAAATTCAAAATTTTACTATTTCATGTTTAATTCTGCTTAAGCCGGTGCTAGGGGGCGTGGACGGTAACTTGCACTTTCCAGTACCGTCCATGAACAGGCTCAATCAAACCGAGCCTGCAACATTTTCGATTTTGCCGTGTTGGGCTTTCTTTAGGGATTCTGTATTTATCTATTTTTTTTTTTCGTAAGATTTTGGGTCATGGTAATTTTTCTGCTGTTTTTACTAAAATCATTAAACGTTTTATTAAAAGAGGTTATGACCCTACTATTTTAAGACATACTGCATGTTTAGTGTTCAACCCTTTTACAGTTGGACACTACGCTTTCCTCTTTTGATTGCATCTGACGGACCAAGTGGGAGACTCTATGATGGATAGTTCGTAAAGCCCTTTGGGACTGAATTGTCTTAAAATAGATAAATACAGAATCCCTAAAGAAAGCCAAACACGGCAAAATTGAAAATGTTGCAGGCTCGGTTTGATTGAGCCTGTTCATGGACAGTACTGGAAAGTGCAAGTTACCGTCCACGCCCCCTAGCACCGGCTTAAGCAGAATTCAACATTTAAACATGAAGTAGTAAAATTTTGAATATAGAAACATCCGCAGATGTGTTCATACGGCGGTTATCATGGAACCTTCAATGTGACACTTCCGTGCCATTCCATGAAAAGCGGCGTATGGTCCCCAAGTAATAAAAAGCGTGTGCCCTAAACGAGAAAACAATGGGCAGAACTAAATAAAATGGAATTTTGAAAGGGGATCAGAGGTTATGAAGCCTGCATATCACAGATAAGACGTCAAAAGACAAATTTAAAAAGCAGGCCTCATATCCTAAGGGTGATTCAACATTATTCAAGTAGGAATATTGGAACCACCCAACTAGAAATGCCGAAAAGTTGAAACTCAAAATACCACAAGCACAACAATAATGTCGTGCTGAACGATCTTCAAGGATCGAAAATATAACATCATTGATTAAATGTACGGGGAGACTTTTACAGCCGCCACACGGCACAAATAACACGGATGTGATCATAAAATAGATAAATACAGAATCCCTAAAGAAAGCCAAACACGGCAAAATTGAAAATGTTGCAGGCTCGGGTTTGATTGAGCCTGTTCATGGACAGTACTGGAAAGTGCAAGTTACCGTCCACGCCCCCTAGCACCGGCTTAAGCAGAATTCAACATTTAAACATGAAGTAGTAAAATTTTGAATATAGAAACATCCGCAGATGTGTTCATACGGCGGTTATCATGGAACCTTCAATGTGACACTTCCGTGCCATTCCATGAAAAGCGGCGTATGGTCCCCAAGTAATAAAAAGCGTGTGCCCTAAACGAGAAAACAATGGGCAGAACTAAATAAAATGGAATTTTGAAAGGGGATCAGAGGTTATGAAGCCTGCATATCACAGATAAGACGTCAAAAGACAAATTTAAAAAGCAGGCCTCATATCCTAAGGGTGATTCAACATTATTCAAGTAGGAATATTGGAACCACCCAACTAGAAATGCCGAAAAGTTGAAACTCAAAATACCACAAGCACAACAATAATGTCGTGCTGAACGATCTTCAAGGATCGAAAATATAACATCATTGATTAAATGTACGGGGAGACTTTTTACAGCCGCCACACGGCACAAATAACACGGATGTGATCATAAAATAGATAAATACAGAATCCCTAAAGAAAGCCAAACACGGCAAAATTGAAAATGTTGCAGGCTCGGTTTGATTGAGCCTGTTCATGGACAGTACTGGAAAGTGCAAGTTACCGTCCACGCCCCCTAGCACCGGCTTAAGCAGAATTCAACATTTAAACATGAAGTAGTAAAATTTTGAATTTAGAAACATCCGCAGATGTGTTCATACGGCGGTTATCATGGAACCTTCAATGTGACACTTCCGTGCCATTCCATGAAAAGCGGCGTATGGTCCCCAAGTAATAAAAAGCGTGTGCCCTAAACGAGAAAACAATGGGCAGAACTAAATAAAATGGAATTTTGAAAGGGGATCAGAGGTTATGAAGCCTGCATATCACAGATAAGACGTCAAAAGACAAATTTAAAAAGCAGGCCTCATATCCTAAGGGTGATTCAACATTATTCAAGTAGGAATATTGGAACCACCCAACTAGAAATGCCGAAAAGTTGAAACTCAAAATACCACAAGCACAACAATAATGTCGTGCTGAACGATCTTCAAGGATCGAAAATATAACATCATTAATGTTCGTCTTCTGCCTTGCTTCGTCGGGCCCTTGTAGGTGATTTTCTTGTTGCTCTGTCTTCCTTTAGGACATTGAGTACTTTTGTCATGGTCATTGGGTTTACTTTTATATGTTTCTACATGATCATTTTAGTGTTTTTTACTTATTTAACCTTTTGTAACCATGAACAACTGTTAGAATTTCACTTGGCGGGGATTCATTTTATTTACACTGTCTCGTTTATAGGAAACATGGTGGGGCTAAGAGCGAGGTTTGGTGCACCATTAACCGTTTTAAACTCCCCAGCAGTCATTATTATGCTGCTGACCGTTCCAAGGCGGCGCCCCACTGTGTTCCTCAGATGTATGTCTATGTTGTTTCATACTGTTTTGGTGACACTTTTGCTTGTGTCCCTTTTGTTTTCTCGTCTACGGTAAGTATCTTCCCCATTGCCTCTAGTTTTTATTTCTTTGATTACCCCCCCCCCTTCCCCCGGTCTCCTGTCCCCTTCCCCTTTGTGGCCTTTTATTATTTTCTTTGAATTCCTAATCAGTTACAAATTATTTATCATTTAATGATTAACGTGTCGTTGCCCTGTCCTTTTTATGTTGGGTCCACCTGGGCTCCTTGCCATTGGTTCTTGTTGCTGGTCATATGGGGTTGCGTTCATTGAACGCCGCCTTTCCTGTTGATCTTGTTTTCATATTTTAAACCCCAGGGCTTTTATTTGAACAAACTTGAAGACACCCACAAGAAGATGTTTCATGATGTTAAGTTTTTACTACACACTTGTAATGAAAAACAATGATCTGATCCCCTCCCACCCCCTGCAGGGCCAATTTTAACCCAAGGGCTTTTATTTGAACAAACTTGTTAGACACCCATAAGAAGATGTTTCATGCCAGTGATTTTTCTACTTATATAACAGACTCCGAAAAAAGGCCTCTTCCCAATTGAAATTTTCTTTAAAATCATGCAGTTTTCCCAAAAATCTGAACTTAAACCAGATTTTTACTTCCCAAATCAGCAATTTTAGTGATATTTTTTCCCAAAATCAAGAAGCTAAGGCCTCTTCCCAATTAAGTGAGAAAAATCACTGCATGCTAAACATCTAAGCTGTAGCTCATTGGGTTTTTTAAAAAAAGATTTTTTAAAATATGATAAACAAGATCAACAAGGAAAGGCGGCGTTCAATGAACGACGGTTTTTTACCGTCCAGTTTTTACTATACACATACAGTTAAAAACAATGACACCCCTGGGGCGGGGCCAGTTTTGACCCCAGGGCTCTAGCTATTTGGGTTTTTTTTTCAAAGAAGATTTTTAAGTTTTTCCTATACACATGTAAGGAAAATCAATGACCCCGGGGCAGGGCCAATTTTGACCCCAGGGCTTTTATTTGAACAAACTTTGTAGACACTCACTAGAAGATGTTTCGTGCTTAATATCTTAACTCTTTAGCTATTTAGGTTTTTTCAAATAAGCTTTTGCTATACACATATATAAGGAAAATCAATGACCCCCGGGACGGGGCCAATTTTGACCTCAGGGCTTTTATTTGAACAAACTTGGTAGACACCCATTAGAACATGTTTCATGCTAAATATCTTAGCTCTAGCTCTTTGAGTTCTGTAAAAGAATATTTTTTAAGTTTTTACTATATTCATATAGGGTAAATCAATGACCCCCTGGGGCGGGGCCAAATTTGACCCCAGGGCTTTTATTTGAACAAACTTGCACTTTCCAGTACCGTCCATGAACAGGCTCAATCAAACCGAGCCTGCAATATTTTCAATTATGTTGTGTTGGACTTTCTTTAGGGATTCTTATTTTATCGCCACATCAGCGTTGTTTGTGCCGTGTGGAGGGTGTAAAAAGTCGCCCCGTACATTCAATCAGGGATGTTATATTTCCGATCCTTAAAATCGTTCAGCACGATACATATTTGTTGTGCTTGTGGTATTTTTTTAGTTTAATACTTTTGGCATTTTTCTAGTTGGGTGGTCCAATATGTCCCTACTTGAATAATGTTGAATCACCCTTAGTATGTTGCCTGCCTTTTTAACGTGTTTTTGAAGTCTTATCTGTGATATGCAGGCTTTCATAACCTCAAGACATCCCCTTCCGAAAATTCCATTTATTTAGTTCCGCCATCATGTTTCTTCTCGTTTAGGGCAAAAAGTTTCTATTACTTGGGGACCATACGCCGCTTTTTCATGGAATGGCACGGAAGTGTCACATTGAAGGTTCCATGATAACCGGCCGTATGAACACATCTGCGGATGTTTCTAAATTCAAAATTTTACCATTTCATGTTTAAATGTTAATTCTGCTTAACCGGTGCTAGGGGCGCGGACGGTAACTTGCACTTTCCAAGTACCGTCCCCTGAACAGGCTCAATCAAACGAGCCTGCAACATTTTTCAATTTGTCGTTTGGGCTTTCTTTAGGGGATTCTATATTTCACTATTTTGATGGATTGTCGTTGACGGTAAGTATTGTTCTCAGACACACCCCCCGGGTCCATTTTTACCCCCCCCCCCCCTTTCAAACCCTTACCCCCTTTTTCAACCTTAATCCCATATGGATCCCGTTTTGTTTAATTAATCATATTACATCAACATGCTTCCTTTACCTCCTGTCCACTCCAGGTTTACGCTGCAGCTTCAGTAATGACCATGTTAGAATTTCGTTACTGGGTGGGGTGGGGCGTTGCGTTCATGACGCGGCTTTTATTTGTGATCTTTTTATCCATATTTTTTCACTTGGCTGGGATTTTTTATCTACATTTTTGTGTCCCATTCCAGGAACATATTATTGGGGCTAATAGGTGAAGCGTTTGCGCGGTCTAATATAACAACAAGAAATCAATTTCAAAGTAAAAAACATGTATCAAAGAAATAAAAAACCTAGGTTCCGGGGGCTTGCCTGTGAACCGTTGCATTTGCCTTTGACTTTATTCCTTGTTATTCATAACCTCAATTCTTCAATCCATTTTATTATTCACCCATTGTTATCTCGTGGGCACTCAATTTGTATTTGGGACCAATAATCCGATTTTCAATGAATGCACTAACGTTCACATGAAGTTCCATGATAACCGCAATATGAACACATCTGCGGATGTTTCAAAATTCTAAATTTTTACCAGTTCATGTAAATAATGTATGATAATCAATTGATAACAAGATCACAAGGATAAGGGCGGCGTCAATGAACGCGAACCACCCACCCGACCATAAACAAGAGCCAGTGGCAAGGACCCAGGAGACTCCAAACAAAAACAGGGCAATGGCATAAAATTAGGTAAATACAGAACCCTAATAAAGCCCAACGGCAAAGATTGAAAAATGTTCAGACTCGTTTGATTGATATATGATAAACAAACAACAAGGAAAGGCTGGCGTTCAACTGAACGACCCCCATATGACCAGCAACCAAGAACAACGGCAAGGACCAGGCGGTGCCTCTGCTCATGATCACGTGGCTTTCTTGTAAACTTCGTTGCGAGATGATCTAGAGAAACGCACACGGACCAAGCAATTCCTGCATTCTGCCACCATACAACTTCCAAGAAATCAGCAAGCTCGGACGGAAGGAAATTCACAGCTCCTGGCCAAAGAAGTTGATCACTTTCTTCGTATTCCACTGCTCATAGTAAATCAAAACAGACTGACACTAGTATGAGCCTATTTATCAATGACGGTACTGGAAAGGCAAGTTACCGTCCACGCCCAAAAGGATGTTATTTCTGCTTAGCCTGTCTAGGGCGTTGGTACGGTCGTTTGCACTCTGATTGAACCTGTCATAAAGAACTGGAAAGTGAACTAACCGGCCACGCCACTAGCACCGGCTAAATAGAATTTAACATTAACTGGTCAATTTTTTTAATACACCGCAATGTTTGATATGCGGTTGTCATGGAAACCAGTGACACGTAAGTGCCATTCATGACAAATAGATAAATAAATCAGCAACATACGTGTCAACAATTATAGGTTCCAGTGACAACCGCCATATCAACAACATCTGCGGATGTTTTAAAAATTGTACCAGTTAATTTAAAATTATACTTTAGCGAAAGGTGCATTGCGTGGCTAGTTTGCACTTCCCAATTCCGTCTATGAACAGTTCAAATCAGATGCAGCTTAAAGCACATATGCCCCATAAACTGCATATTTGTCAAATGTTATTTTCTTCAATGTATCGTGCCATATAAAAACCAATGTAATATTGCTTCCTGTTGATCTTTATCATATTTTCTTTTTTTGCTTAAATATTAAATGTTCATTTAAATTTTAAATTCCTACAACTTCGTACATGGACTCATAATTATTGCGCTGCCTATGTCCCATATACATGTTTCTAAATTTCAAAAATTTTACTATTTCATGTTTAAAACTGTTAATTCTGGCCTTTTAAAAAGCCCCCGCCCGGGCCGTTTGCCTAAAGGGGGGGGTGGGAAAAAAAAACCCGGGGGTTAAAAAAAAATTTCTTTGGGGGCCAAACACTTTCAACCAATGAAACTAAAAAGAAAAAAACCCCCCAAAAAAATCCCAAAACCGATCCTGCAACATTTTCAAATTTTGCCGGTGGCTTTCTTAGAGATTCTGTATTTTATCTAAATTTCAGAAAATAATAATCATATGTGATTTTCTAGTCTTTTGGTACTTTTTAGTTTCAACTTTTCTGCATTTTCTAGTTGGTGGTTCCATTTTCCTACTTGATTATGTTGAATCAAACCCTAGATATTCCTTGCGTTTTAATAATTTGTCCTTTTGACTTCTTATCTGTGATACGCAGCTCATAACCTCATCCCTTCAAATTCTAATTAATTTCGTTCGATTTTTCTCGATTTAGGGCAACCTTTTAACTTGGTGCCATACCTCTTCTATGGGGGGAATGCAACATTGAAGTTCCAGATAACTCCGTATGAACACATTTGCGATGTTCTTGATTCAAATTCTAGCCATTTCATGTTTTAAATGTTGAATCTCTTAAAAGGAGTGCTAGGGCGTGGACGGTAATTTCACTTTCCATGTAACCGTCATGACAGGCTCAATCAAACCGAGCCGCAACATTTTCAATTTGGCCGTTTGGCTTTCTTAGGGAATTCTTATTTATCTAAATTTTATGATCACATCCGGTTATCTTTGTGCCGTGTGGCGCTTAAATAAGTCCAACAATGATGTTATATTTTCGATCTCTTAAGATCGTTCAGCACCGCATTATTGTTGCTTCGGGTACTTTAGTTCACTTTCGGCATTTTCTAGTTGGAGGTTCGCAATATTCCCTACTTGATAGTTGAATCACCCTTAGGATATTATATTGCTTTTGACTCTTTGATACCAGCTCATAACAACAAAAATAATTTCGTTCCGCCATGTTCTTCGATAGGCACATAATATACTGAACCATACCGCTTTCCATGGAATGCACTAATGTCTACATGAATGTTCCATGATAAGTACAATGAACAACATCTGCGATGTTTCTAGATCAAAAATTCTAAACAAATTTCAATTGTTTAAATGTGAATTCTGCTTAAGCCGGTCTAGGGGCGTGGCGACGTAATGATTGCACTTCCCATTACTCGGTCCATGACAGCCTCAATCAAACCCGGGGGGACCCTTGCAACATTTCAATTTGCCGTGTGGCTTTCATTTAGATTCCTTTATTTTATCTATATTATTACAAACACATTTTCTGTATTGATTATAAGACACTTTGAGATCACATTTTTCATTGTGTCTCGATGTACTTTCTTCAGTATTCTGTATTTTCTATTTTGTAAATAATAATATTGTACCTCATATCAAATGACCTATACATAACATTTTTTATTAAAACATTCATTTACAAAAACTAACGTCTTATAATTTTCTTTCCTACCAGATTCTATAAAAAAAATATGATAAACAAGATCAACAAGGAAAGGCGGCGTCATTGAACGCAAAAAATTTTAGCAAAAAAAATTTAACTGAAAACTATGCAGATTTATTCACATATACAAGAATAATCAATTACCTCTAAGTCCGACCTCCTAAAGCATCACACACGGGTGACACGTCATCATCTTCCTCTAAAACCTTCACATTTCATTGACGTTCTCACCTTCTATTTGAAATTTCTGGCAGAATGTATCGTTTGCTTTTCAAGTAGAGAGTTTGATAAGCAAATTTAGCCTGCTCATGATCACTGGCTTCTTGCAAACTTCTTTGCGAGAATGATCTAGAGAAACGCACACGGACCAGAGCAATTGCTGCATTTCTGCCCTCACCATACATACTTCTCAAGAAATCAGCAAGCTCTTTGACGGAAGGAAAATTCACAGCTCAGACCAAAGACGTGATCACTTTTCTTTCGTATTCCAGCTGCCCATAGGAGTCAAACAAACTGACACTTCCATCTTCATTGATTATTATACCATGAGAATACAAGCTCTTTGACGGAAGGAAAATTCACAGCTCCGGCCAAAGGCGTGATCACATTTCTTTCGTATTCCAGCTGCCCATAGGAGTCAAACAAACTGACACTTCCATCTTCATTGATTATTATACCATGAGAATACAAGCTCTTTGACGGAAGGAAAATTCACAGCTCCGGCCAAAGACGTGATCACTTTTCTTTCGTATTCCAGCTGCCCATTGGAGTCAAACAAACTGACACTTCCATCTTCATTGATTATTATACCATGAGAATACAAGCTCTTTGACGGAAAGGAAAATTAACAGCTCCGGCCAAAGACGTGATCACTTTTCTTTCGTATTCCAGCTGCCCATTGGAGTCAAACAAACTGACACTTCCATCTTCATTGATTATTATACCATTAGAATACATACCTAATGGTCAGCAAAAACCCAAGTTTCGAATTTTTCTTCTATATAACCAGTGTGTCACGTATTCCTGTAATGGACATATGCATTATAAAGTTACTTAATGACTTTTTCATGCAGATTCTTCAGAATTTAACTAAATGTATAATTTTTTATTTAACTTTTGTGTAACTCTAGTACAGAATTTTAAACTTGAAGTATTTAATATTACAAAATTACCATTAAAAATCATTCTACAAGAATAACTAATTAAGAAATACCATTATATTATAATGTAAACTAGAACTGCCACTGTCACGGCGTACCACTTTGACAGAATCAACACTGGCAATTAAGAGCTCAAGCACAACTTCCCTGCCAAATCTAAGGTTACTTAGCCAGTGCATTGCTAAATAATGTATTCTACATGCTTCAAATGTCAAAATCAATATACTGCCAAGGCCCCTGTGACCTTGACCTTTAACCCAGTGACCTAAAACTCAATAGGTGTCATCTAATGGTCAATTCCAACCTGCATATTAAACCTGAAGACTGTGGGTCAAAGGAATCTTAAGTTATTGGGGTGGACAAGATTTTTTTAAATCAAGGCCCTTCTGTTTTACCTAGTGACCTTTAGTCAATGGGGGTAATTTACTAGTCATAACCAAACTTATAACCAAATATGAAGACTGTTGACCAAAGCATTCTAAAGCAGTTGAGTGTGCAAGCTTTTTGAACTAAAGGCGCCCTTTACCTTTAACCCAATGACTTCAAAATCAATCATACAAGCCATTTACAAGTCATAACAAACTTCAATACCAAATATGAAGACGATGTGTCAACGGATTCTTAAGTTATTGGCGGACAAGCATTTTTGTCAAAGCCTCTGTGACCTTGACCTTTGACCCAGTGACCTCAAAATCAATAGGGCCCATCTACTAATCATGACCAATCTATATACTAAATAAGAATAATATGGGTCACATGAATCTTTAGTTATGTGACAGACAAGCTTCTTTAAGTCAAGGCCCCAGTGACCTTGACCTTTGACCCAGTGACCAAAAATCAATAGGGGTCATTTAATATTTATGACTTATCTCCTTGACAAATATGAAGACTGGGTCAAAGGAATCTGAAGTAATTTGGCAGATAAGCGTTGAAGTCAAGGCCCCTGTGACCTTTGACCTAGTGACCATAAAATCAATAGCAGTCATCTTATAATCATGACCAATCTTCATACACTGTAAAAATTTTACGGGAAAAGTCCTGGCAGCTGGTTTCCAGGACTTCCCCGTATATTTACGGGCTATCCGTAACATGTTTTGGCGTAAAAATACTGGTCAAGATGTAAAATTACAGGCCTTAAACATTACGGAGGCCCAGTAAATATACGGATCAATGCTGGAGTCCAGCTGCCAGGCCATGGTTCCTGGGCAAGACACAATGGTTAACTTCAAAATCTCTTTATGTGCATCTGAAATCACATAGCAGAAACAATAAAATAAAGACATTTTTTCCGCTGCTAAATCGAAAGATGGTGGGTGGGGTAGTAATTTTCAGATATTAAGCATAATTTTATAAAAGCTTTAGATCGAGAAATCAAATGACATTCTGAAAATCAATTAAATATAACTTTTTGTTCTTTGAAAATCGAAACAAAAAAATCCGTAACGAGCAAATTCTTGTACTAATTAGGATTTTTTGTAAGACATGTTTTACCTCTTGTCACACTTAGTAAAATGGCTGCCGTGGAACGCTATCCCGCAATGCAACGCAAACGAGGGTCCGATACCGTATAATAGTGTACACGGAAAAACAGTAAACGACTATAAATTTAACGGTAAATTTTTACAGTGTACCAAACATGAAGATTGTGGGTCAGTGAATCTTAAGTTATTGGGCGGACAAGCTTTTTGTAGTCAAGGCACAGATGACCTTGACCTCTGACCCACTGACATCAATAGGGGTCATTATAATGGTCATGGCCAACCTCCATGTTAAATATGAAGACTGTGGGTCAAAGAAATCTTAAGTTATTGGGCGGACAATTTTTTTTGTCAAGGCCCTTGTGACCTTGACCTTTGACCTTGTAACCTCAAAATCAATATGGATCATCTACTTATCATGACCAACCTAAATACCAAATGTTGAGACTGTGGATCAAAGGAATCTTAAGTTATTGGGCGGACAAGGAAAAACCGACGGACGGCCGGATGGGGTGACGGCCGGACGGACAAGGTGATCCCAGTATACCCCCTTACAACTTCGTTTTGCGGGGATATAATTATATTTTTAAGGAAATAAAATACTTACCTCTATGGTTTGAAATCCATCAAAACCTTCAATAATGGAGGTGAAAACATATTCATACTGGCGTGTTAAGCGAACATAGGTATCTGTGCCAAATACATTTTCAACATGCAAATAACTTTCGCTTGGAAATTCATCGATTGCCACTTTCCTGTCAGGGTTTTCGCTTATCCTAATGTTATCTCTACAAAATGATTATGTACAAATAAATACCAATATATGCTCGAGTTATAATTATGGTTGAATATGATTGTTAATTATAGATCATCTTCGTAAAAATTACAACCTTTCTAGTTAAAAAATACTCGTAAGCATTCACATCAAATTGTTGTTAGTTTATTAACAACGAGTTTCTTTTTTTGTTATAACAAAAAAAGAAACTCGTTGTTAATAAACTATGTTCGTGAAAATAACAATCAAAGAAATACATGTTCGTTGTTCGTGAAAATAACACTCAGAAATACGTTGTTCATGAAAATAACAATTATAGAAATACGTCGTTCACAAATGTAAAAATCATAGAAAATTGATGTAAATAAATAATTCGTGAAAGTTACGTAGTTGATAATCGACAATTTTATATAAATTGCAATTATACATGATATGTCATTACTCAGCATCATTTTAGCACTTATTTTCAACTATATTTAATACTAGTAGATCTATGAAGATGTATAATAACAAAAGAAGAAATATATCCAAGGAAAGAAAGAAAGAAAAGAAAAGAAAGAATGAAAGAAAGTAAGAAGGAAAAGAAAGAAAGAATAGAAACTGAAGTTTTACTGTACATAGAATTGTAATACACTAAAATGACTTGTAAGTAACTTTAGTTTGAGTATCATATCAGTGTATCAAACTCGCGACCGTTGAGCACTGTGTCAATATTTTAATATGGAGCGGTATTTGGGTCAAAAATCAAAATAGCGTGTTTGATAATCTGTTATTATTAATTAATATCATATATACCAACTCACAAAGCTGAAAACCACGATGTGTCGAGTTGGAATATGCCAAGTCGTTAATGCTAAATTGATTCATGCCAGTTCATGAAATTGCAACTGTAAAGCGTTAATCCCCAAAATGCAAATCGTTAATGCGAAATTGATTCATGCCAGTTCATAAAATTGCAACTGTGAAGCGTTAATCCCCAAAATTCAAATCGTTAATGCTAAATTGATTCATGCCAGTTCATAAAATTGCAACTGTGAAGCGTTAATCCCCAAAATGCAAAAGGTAATGCAATATAATGAAAGTTATTTTCACATTGTGTGAATACTTACACAAAAGTTTAAAGTTAAATTTCATATTATTCAATGAATATTAATCAAATCTTACATTGTTAACCTACTTTGCTAATTTTGATGAATGCCTTTGCTTATCACATCGACAATCTACCATATTATTTAAAAAGTGAAATGAAATTCCATATGTAACGCGCAAATACGCCAAAGCTTACCTGATTTTTCATTATCGATAAACTAACAAAAATTGTTAAATGCTAGCTTTACTTAATTTACAGAATGGTTTTGAAAAGTTATGTCCGCTTTTTAACAAAACGCCATTTTCTTTGGATATTTTGATAGTGAACGCTATTTGTTGCCACTTTCATAAAATGACACATGAAATGGTGGAAATGAAAAACATGTTGAGAGTGAAACTCTGTCATGCCATACACAGTATAGAAAATGGACGAACTTTTAACATTGAAGATAAATTGATGGAAACTTATGCACTGATGCAACAGTTATCTGCATCTAAACAAATAAAAATATAGCTTTTCAACATATTTCTTTTTTGTCACAATCTGCTGACAATTACCTTTAAAGTATGCCTTAACTTCATGCTGAATACACTTTACAGTGTATATTCTTAGGGAGAAAACAACTCTTATACTGATCAAAAAAAATATTCACAGGACTTCTTCAGAGCTTGTTCCTTGCTAACTTTTGGCAAATAATTTGTATAGTATATGCGAGAAACTAGTAACAGCTTATGTGACAAGTCTACATTTACTAGATTTTAGCTGACAAACATTTTTTACACAATGTAACTTCATGATTCAAGCATTTAAAATTTAATTTAGTCTCCCTTTCTTTTTATGTCAGTTTATCTTTAATTTGCTAGCCTGTTCATGGTGTCAGTTTAAGTTCCATATGCCAATCCTGTTCTCCTTATACTGTTGCTGACCCTTTTTTGCAAGACATTTGAGAAATTTGTACTAGTATATCTGTAAATTGATTGTGCTTTGGATTTGATATAATTGGCAACATTTTGGGGAAAAAATCTTTAAATCCACACCACGGATCGAAAATACATACTTATCCCTGTCCAGACTATAACATATATACTTGCGTAAATTTCAATGCATATTGGAGCCATTACTTATGACCTTAAATTGACAATCTGCATCAAATTGTTTATGACTTTTAAAACCTGTTATATTTATGGATAGGTTATCGTGTGCAGGAAAGACGAGTGAGAGATGCACTGAAATTCTGTGATCCCCAGGGAGTTCTCTTTAGGAGGATGTTTTTGTCTGCCTGCAGAATACAACGCAGAGCTTATAATGTGCGTGCTCACTTAGCATTGTGGCACATTGACTGAAATCATGAATTAACCAGGTATAATTTTCAGCATGTCTGTTTTGGACGTAAAAATCAAGCGATTGCAATAAATTTCTTCTTTGCTCTTTCAATGTTTTTGGAATGATGTACCTTTACAAAATTAGGCTTTATGCTTTAGTGGAAAATGGAAAAAACCAGTTCAAGTTAAAACATAGAGGCCTTGCTTTATATATACTTCTTTGGCAATGTCTTTTGTAGATGGAGATTTGTTGTTCATGGGGGAATTGACAGGTATTGACTATTCTCGACTGCCAGTTTTCTTAAAGGTGAACACTAACCACAGTGCAGAGAGTGTTCTAAGTGCCTTCATAGAGGCAACTCAGCAGTATGGACTGCCTGAGAGGTTGAGATCGGATAAAGGAGGGGAGAATGTTCTTTTAGCAGAATACATGGTCAATCACAGGGGCGGAACGGCTTTTATAGCTGGAAGAAGTGTACATAATCAAAGGTAATCATCTTGTTTGGAAACCTGGAGTAATAACTAACATTGAACAGACAATGATTGCAATCAGAATTAGGCACTAATGACATATGAGTAATCAATAATTCAACTTTATTTTTGTATGTGTGTTGTAAAATTTATATTATAATTTAGCCAGTTTTGTAAGGGCAGGGCACTTGCCCTGTGTTTGTTTAGATCTGGGAGAGATCACAGATCTGGGGACATTAACTCAAAGCACTAATAATCAATATTTCTCATAAGGCTACCTTACAATGGCCTTAACAGTTGTTTTTTTTTTGTTGTTTTTTTTTTTTTGATTACTAGAAAAGGTTTTGTTTAGCATATCTCTACCTCACCGTAGGGAACGTGTTAAAGTATCGCGTTTTCCGGTTGCAGTATAGAATTTTCAAGATGGAGGATAACTTATGGGAAGAGAGGTAGGTGATTTTAATTCAGGTCAATACTACAAATAGTTTAGTTTCTAAAAGGTGTTTTTGTGCTTTGCTTGTAAGGAACAGGATCCGGTATCTAGTCATATATTTCTTCAGAGCCTGCACTGCAGATTTATCTCTATATTGTCTCATAAATGTGCAGATTTGACGGTTTGAAAATCTGAATCGAGTGGCCAACGCATTTTTTCCCCATTCCAACTCATCTGGAACCCCCATGCCAGATGAAATTTCCCGCATGGGTAAAACACACGGAAACGCCAGTCTGCTATGCAAGAATCTAAATTCTGCGGCTCTGATGTGATGTCAGAGTAAATTGCATAATGTCACATATTGTTCTGCAGAAATGCCTGCCTTGATTAATTGTCTGATATTTTCAGAAAAAAAACGCCAATAATAACCTGTTTGTTTTGAAATGTAACAACGTAAATAGTCCAAACACACTGATAAAAAATGTTCCAACCAAGTTAGATTATTTATAAAGTTTCAGAGTTTTACCATTAAAATATGTTTTACCTCAAGTCTTAGCTAGGTGTTTTAAAAATAAATATTTATATGGTGTACTACTAAATATTCATTAGATTTTACATAGAGGTCCTTATTAATAAAATCTTAATTTTTACCAAGATTTTTCAAGTGATGACTGCAGTATAGATCTTTTGTAAGTGATATCAGCTGGCAGATCAAGAAAAGTTTCCATACTTGGTAATATTTTAAAGAAGCGAAGGTAAAATGACTGTGATGGTTGGATGCATTTATCATTTTGCTCCTCATTCAGCATAAGAACTGACACCTTCAGCTGGCCTTTTTGACACATTAACATTCCTTAATTTATCTCGGACGCACGACTTAGTAACTCGTGGCCACGACATAGTATCTCGTGCGCACCACATAATTATCTCGTTCCCACGACTTAGTTTAAACAATATTTTATTTTTAAACATTTCATTTACATGATAATTGACAAATATTAAATTGTAGGGATTGAGAAGGAAACTTGAAAAGCTTTTTTAGAAACTCTCCGTAAACTTAGTAATTCGTGGCGATGATATATAGTATCTCGTGCGCACGATATCAATTAAAAGTCACCAGCACAGTCATGTTTTGGTCCTTATTCATGGTTCTGTACTTTATACTAATTAAATCGTATCGTTTATATTACCATTACACCAGAGGTCGTACGAATATCATTAAAGCTTTTATGTCGCGGTATTGTTTGACATACAAATTGCCGTGATCAGCAGTCCATGAAATATTCAACCATGCATTTTAAATGTGTGTATTTACAATACGCGATAATCCAATATCCAAAGACGTGATTTGACAGGTATTAAGTCTACCCGACACGTGTTTATGTATTTTGTCTATAACTACGTATATTATATATACAGGAAGGATTTGGTGATTTATTCATCCACAGTAAGTCAAATATTGCTTTATTTTGTTACATACTACATCGATACATGGTCGATATTTTTGTTAAACTATGAACTATACGGAAACTATTGGATACTGTTGTCTGAATTTGTAAAATCATAATGAGTCACATGTATACATGTATATGTTTGTTTATCCGTGATACCAAAACAAAAGATTTACTTTCCTGTACAAGTCAATCTGATTGCAACTATCTCTGATATAATGCTAAATTTTTAGTTTTATGACATGTTAAATCAGAGAGGTACACACGGAGTACATACCCTGTAATGATGCAGGTGATATGTAATGATATACACCTGGTAAAAAAATTTGATCTTCAGTCAATTTACATTAATATTAATACATTGGAGGTGGGTGGGGACTGCGAATGATATTGAATATGTCAAAGATAATAATTACTAACAGGGGCATATTGAATATACCGGTAGAGCATGTCAATTATGATAAATACTTAAAGGGATATATTGAATATAATTTGTTCTACTGTAAGCATAATTACAGAGAATGATATATTCTAGTGAGATCATATTGCGTATAATATATTATATACTAGATATATTGGATATTATATATATTCTACTGGGAATATTCTACTTGGAGCATGTTGAATATCATATATTCTACAGGGACCATACTGAATATTACATTATTTACTGAGAGCATAATGAATATTACATGTTTTACTGTCAGCATATTTAACATGATATTTTTTAAAGGGAGCATGTCAAATATTATAAATTATACAAAAAAGCATGATTTGTACTTTTCAAATTTAATGCTTTTTCAAAATTTTCAGGAGGCTATCTTATTTTTATTCTACAGTAGTAAGAACACTGACCTATTGTTTAGCAGTAACGAGTAACTATACCCTCTGGTCAGTGCCGATGTACTGTCGATGTTCATACGCCATATGTGCCGCATCATGACAAAACCAACATAGTGGGTTTGCGACCAGCATGGATCCAGACCAGCCTGTGCCTCCGCGCAGTCTGATAAGGATCCATGCTGTTCGCTATCAGTATCTCTACTTGTAATAGGGTTTGTAAGCGAACAGCATGGATCCTGATCGGACTGCGCAGATGTGCAGGCTGGTCTGGATCCATGCTGGTCGCAAACGCATTACGTTGGTTATGTCGTGACGCGGCTCATGTATAATACTACATATAGCTTGAAGTACAGAGCAATACACCAGATATGTTGACTTTATATAATATGTGGGGTAAAACATCAATAGAAATTTTCATTAGTTTACACATGAATCGATATGCGGGTTTTATGGATATTAAAAATTCACATTAAATTATTCATAGATGGATAGATTAAAGTCCCACCGCGACCTACGTGTCACATCGTTTCGTTTATATCACCACATATTTCAAGCTCATTTGTATAGTTTAAGTTGTTTGTAGAGTTTTGCCCCCATTTTTACTTTTTATGTTATTTTGCTTGTAAAGTCATATGTGCGAAGTACACATGTAATAATAAGCCATGCTTTATTTGTGTCATAAACGTTTTTTTTCCTTTTACGCTTATAAATGCGTTGTGTTATAATGGCGGCAACAGACCAGTGCAGACCAAGATCAGCCGGGAAATCTGTTCCTTCTGAGATTTGATCATGGTCTGCACTGTTAAATGATGATCGAATTGTTTATTCCATGTTTAAAGATTGACAAGTCCATTTATGATATTTAAAGTGGTAAGGGTTAATTTTCAGTGACTCTGAAAAAGCCAAATTTTAAATGATATCACAGTTATAAACTTATAGGTTGTCAACAATTTTGAACAGTGTTCAAATAACATTTTCATAAGTTTATACTTTCCCTTACCACAAGGTGTTTTAACGTTGGCAGATTTACATAAAAATGAGTTGAATGTTTTACCTGTATACGATATGGTTTATAATTATCTGCTCACCTTCACATATAAATCTAATAATAAAGAAACGCGATATTGAAGTATGAGTGGCCCACTGACTAGTCGAACCTTTCCTTTCTTACATACACGGGAATTAACACAGTGACATTAGACACATTTAGATACAAGATATTTAAAGGGTTGCGGAAATCTGCAAGCCTGTTTCATTAAAGCAGCACGCCTCCAGATTCCAGCTAATGTTCATTAATTTTTTGAAAACGTATTAAAAAGTAAAATATTGTGAAGTAAACAAAGCAAATAGTATACACATTGCAAACGGCACTTACAAAAATCCACGTAAATTGCTAAAAAGAGATCAACATATGCAAAAAAATGCCCTTACTGCGTTACTAACGCAGTAAAAATATGGTAAAAAATCGGCCATTTATCACAAAAAACATGGAAATTATTACTTATGTATTCAATTTTTTTTTACTTTTCATAAATTCTCAATACATTTTTCTCAAGTTTGATTTCTTGAAATATTTTGACTCATCTGGAGGCATGCAGCTTTAAAGTGACATTGTGCCAGTCCAAGGGTATATAGCGAATAGACAGGTGAAAGTCTAAATAAGTATTATGTTTTGTCATTATTCCCCTTATTTTTTATCATTTACTTCGCACGAACGACAAAATACCTACGGGGTCCAATGAAATTCCTGTAAATATCCTTCGGAATTTTACATGTAACATTCAATTTATAAAACGGTTGGGAAAGGCTTTTTACATATTAGGCAAATTTATATTTTATCGTCAACATATTCCAGTAACAGTCAATCTTTTGAAATATGAAGTCAATTCAGCTCAACATGACAATACAATAATGAGCATAATGTCCCTTTAATTTCGTTAATACGCATTTGATAATGTTTGCATTTTTTTTTATTTTAGGACTTTAAACATGTACAAGAATGGACGTGGGGACAACAACCGACCTCGTCGTCGAGGAATGGCTCGCCGGAAGCAATTTATAGGCGTTCTAGCTGCTGTGCTGGTAATCTACATCGTGTACAGGTCCTTCAAGCCAGAGAGCGACAATACGAAGTTCGAATCTTTTAATAGTAACAGGTTATCACAGAAAATGCTTGTTCAGGGTGAAATAAGGCAGCAAACATCAAAACTTGAAAGACCGTTTAACCTTCGTCCTGACATTTACCGCAATGAAGAAGAAAAGGGGATAATTATTGACGACGAGGACACTGAAACAAATGGTAAGATAAGTGATAACAATGGAGGAAAATCTGGTGAAGGGGACATAACCAATCCCTTATTAGACAGATATCATCTTGCAAAAAGTTCTCTGAACGAAATAGATCAAAACATGACACAAGATAATACAATAAACTTGAAGTCCAACAAGTCACTTACGACAGAATCTATGCAGCGTATGGACCCGTTTCTATCCAAAAATAAAGAAAACATTACTGCCAACTCGACTGAGTCGAATACAACGTTAACTTTCAAATCTTCACAGCGTATGAACCCATTTATACCCCATAATGTAGGAAGTATGTCTTCAAATACAACTTATCCAAACACATCAAAGATCGGTGGTGATGTATCTAATGGCTTGGTAAGTAGTAATGTTGAAGAATATAAGATTAAACTTACGGAAGACTTCGCCACACAAACTAAACAACTTGAAGAATTGATGAAAGATACTCTAGCTAAAGCCGGAACAAAGTTCTTAGATACCAGTCAACAAAATGACGCAAGTCTGGGTGGAAACATGACAAAATTTGTCGAATCTTTTTCGGCAAAAACGCAGAATGTTTTAAACCTTGCTAAGGATTTATTAAGAGACAGGAACGCTAGTATAGCAAATCAAGAGAAAACAGTGCTAAATAATACAAAACTAGAACAATTGTTTACCATAGAATCTCAAGATCTCGTAAAAATTGCAAGTGACCTGTTTTTGAAAGCGGATAAAACAGGTTTAGAAATCAAAGACGAAACAAAGGCGAAATTGTTAGACAAGTATGCATTTCATGCACAGAAACTAAGAAAATTTGCGTCAAGCTTGCTTTCAAACACAACTGTAAAAGCTGCAGAAAAACAAGTAAATAACATTAACATACCACAGAACAGTAACTTACCACAGAACAGTGACTTACCACAGAACAGTAACTTACCACAGAACAGTAACTTACCACAGAACAGTAACTTACCACAAAACAGTAACTTACCACAGAACAATGACTTACCACAGAACAGTAACTTACCACAGAACAGTAACTTACCACAGAACAGTAACTTACCACAAAACAGTAACTTACCACAGAACAATGACTTACCACAGAACAGTAACTTACCACAGAACAGTTACTTACCACAAAACAGTAACTTACCACAGAACAATGACTTACCACAGAACAGTAACTTACCACAGAACAGTAACTTACCACAAAACAGTAACTTACCACAGAACAATGACTTACCACAGAACAGTAACTTACCACAGAACAGTAACTTACCACAGAACAGTAACTTACCACAAAACAGTTACTTACCACAGAACAGTAACTTACCACAGAACAGTAACTTACCACAGAACAGTAACTTACAACAAAACAGTGACTTACCACAAAACAGTAATTTTCCACAAAACAGTAATTTAGCTGTTTAAGTCAGAAATTATGCTGTTTTTTGTTTATTATTTCTTATTTGTTCATTTGTATGTGATGTCTTCTAGGCAATATGTTGTGTACCCAATGTTATGTGTTTCTTTTTCTTTGAATATTAAAACGTATGAAAAACCACGTGATCTTAATGGGACAGGAAACCAAGACAAGGTGGCATTAGCTCCTATAACATTTTAAACAATTTTCGCTCAGTTACCGAGTATGTTTTTGCATGTCTTTCAGTTTAAAGTGCCCGAGTCGATCTATGTAAGAAATTACAATTTTATGTTAATAGACTTTTAAACCTCAGTAAGGTTCCTTTAAATATATAATTTAAATGAATGAAACTGATATTTACTACGTGTTTTGTGATTACGTGACTTCAATTTGTATTTATAGAGTAAGTGAATTAAATGTATGCATTGTGTATTTATATGAGTATATGATAAAAGTGGGATCATTATATAATATTATTTATATGGATGTTAAGTGTTTTTTAAATAAATATTGACATTATGTAATTGTACGCTGATTGTATATCTTCCTTTACAATATTTCCGAAGTTTAAAGTGACATTATGCTCATATTTTCATAGTAAAGTTAAGCTGAATTCAAAAGATTGACTTGATTTAAAATGACTGCCCCACTCTTTTTTTTTAAACTAAGAGTTATATAGGTAAAAATTGTAATGGATATTAGAATTTGGTTTGGATCTGTGCGTTATTTATTGTTAATGCAAACTTAATTATTACATTAAAAGGAATTATGACAAAATAAAAACTTATTTTGATCTCCACCCGTGCACTCACTATATACCCTTGGATGGACATAATGTCACTTTAAGCACATAGTTCCAGTTTGAAGGTTACTCTTTGAAATTATAGTTTTGAAGGGAGAAAAACATTTTGCCAATATGAAGGACATTCGTTGCAAAAATTCCAGACATGTAAAGTGTTCCTTTTGAAAACTACATTTGAAAATGCGAACGTGTATATCTAGCAATTTTGACTGTATCCGTGCACAGAAAAAAATATGCCTCTTAATCCAAATTTTTAATTGAAGGCTCCCGCTTTTAATTAACAAGTTCATTCATAAAGCTCTTAATAACTGACCTTACATGGAACTGACCTAACAATGAGCTTTGAATTCAGTTATACATACTTTTGTTTTGTCTAAGGTACAGGTCTCTATAAGTGTGCAAACTTGCTCATGCATTTTATGCAATGGAAGATAGAACTTGTATTTGTTATTTGTTCGGTCAGTTGTTTTTATAACGCAAATAACATCACGTCGTAATACGAGGGGCATATTTTTTATAAGTGGCAACAACTCAATTTAACCATGAAGTATATGTATATTATATCGATGGAAAGATTATTGATGTTTCAAACCAACAACTTAAAGATTATCACACCATCTGATATATCTAAGAATTCCGGATACCATCCACTAATTTTTCCAGGTTATACTTAAAGTAACAGCTGTTTTGTTTGTTTGATTGGGTTTTACGTCACACCGACACAGTATAGGTCATTTGGCGACGCTCCAGCTTTACTGGTGGATGAAGACCTCCGGTGCCCTTCCATGCATTATTTCAGGCACGAACGGGCACCTGAGTAGAATCACCGACGTTCCGTAAGCTAGCTGGATAGCTTCCTCATGAAAGAATCCGAAGTCCCTGCCGGGATTCGAATCCACAGCGGTGAGGGCCAAGTGTTTTGAATTCAACGACCTTAACCACTCGGCCACGGACGCCCCTAAAGTAATAGCAAAGTTTTTCTATGAAATATTACTTAAATCGAGTTATATTCTCTTTGACAATATATAAAAAGTCACATGGGTTGGCTACCTAAGTAAAGGTGTTAACATATAATTGCAATACCTTTTTGTTAGCCATTGAAGTAATAATATATAATAAAATATATAGGACTTTCTAAAACAAGATATAATTCAGAGCGGCGCTATGGTGCAGTGGTAACACTGTCTACCTACCACTCAAGGGGTCGTGAGTTCGATCCCCCGCTACTCCACTAAAAGAATGAAATGACTCTGAGACTGACAAAACCAGAATATAGAACTCTTGAGACTAAACATATACAGATACTAATTGGTTAAAAAAAAAAGATACAGAAACGGGTCAGAATTCAATACAAAAAACCTAAAGGAAAAAGAGGAAAAAGACGTAACGGAACAGACAGCAAAAGGCATACAAAAACGTACCAGTACATACAGAATGTAACAAGATTCAAGGACATCATCGATACAACAAGATAGAACAACTAATAACAGGAGAACTAAAGGAATACCACAACATATCAGGACAAAAACGAAAAAGAAAACAGCAAATATTTCAGAGCAGAATAGACACAGAACATAGAAAATAAACATTAAACCAACAAATTAAACGGAAAACCATAGAAGTTAAATAACTAAACTGAAAAGGACATAATAATCAAATGTTAAGTAGAAACAGCTTAAATCAAAATCAATTTCAATAACATGTACTTATTGTGGTTTTACGTAAGTGTATTTTTCCAATACGCCTGATGTCACGTATTTATCAAAAACTAAAGGTAAACAACTCTTGATTAATGTTTACACATTAATTCTCTTGGTTATTTCTCTTATTGTGTTATATTATAGAAGCATGTAATGTTAACTCAATCGTCTTGGATACAAGGTAATCTGTCATGTTTGTATGTGTGTTCATGTCTGACATAATTCTATCTGACATGACTATATGTGACATGATTATATGTGACATGACTATATGTGACATAACTATATCTGACATAACTATATCTGGCATAACTATATCTGACATAACTATATGTGACATCACTATATGTGACATCACTATATCTGACATAACTATATCGGACATCACTATATCGGACATCACTATATTTGACATAACTATATCGGACATCACTATATCGGACATCACTATATCTGACATAACTATATCGGACATCACTATATCTGACATCACTATATCTGACATAACTATATCGGACATCACTATATCGGACATCACTATATCTGACATAACTATATCTGACATAACTATATCGGACATCACTATATCTGACATAACTATATCTGACATAACTATATATGGCATAACTTTATCTGACATAACTATATCGGACATAACGACATCTGACATAACTATATCTAACATAACTATATCTGGCATAACTATATCTGGCATAACTATATCTGACATAACTATATCTGACATGATACCTATATCTGATATAACGAACTCTTATGGTAGTAGCAATTATGGTTTTGTAATTTCGCTGTCGATACAAGGTATTTTTCTTCATTATATTACAAATGTTCACATGTATAAGGTTAGCATAACTAATCATTATAAAATTAATATCTATACATAAGCATATTGTAATAACATAAGTAGACAATTACTAAAATTGATTTGTATTAACGATAACACATAACGAAGCCATGACCCAAAATAATTAAAGAAATACTTCTGATAATATACATGTATGTATGTTACAATATATTGATAGTGGACCATTTTATTTCATCAATGTTCGTCATTGTATTGTATTGGTATTATATTGGTATTGTACTGTATTATATTATACTGTACTGTACTGCACTGGCACTGTACCGGTGCTGTACTGGTGCTGGTACTGAACTTTTCTGTATTGGTATTGTATTTACTTGTACTGTACTGTACAAGTACTGTACTGGTACATTCCTTTACTGTACTGGTACTGTACTTGTACTGGTACAAGAACTAGTACTGTTCCTGGTACTGGTACAAGGACAAGTACTGGTACTGGTATAAGAACTAGTACTGTTACTGGTACTAGTACTGTACTGGTACTGTACTGTACTTAGATGTTATATAGTTACATTTCATATCATGCCAATGGCTTTTTAGCCTAAACAGACTGTTGTTGTTCATGTGTGGATTTGGAAATAAACAATTCCTCTTCTTCACTATTATTTATATCCTAAATATATGCATATCTTTTGTATTTTTTTTCTTCTGTGTCTTATTATATTTCAAGCAGGGATTATTATGCTGTTCATTGGGTTTGGATAAATTATAATAGTCGTGCGCTATAAACATATCATAGTCCTTGTCAAGGTTTAAAATTAACAATAACGTGCATTGAACCAATATTATCTTGTTTATCTGTTTGTAATGTGATACAAAATACTAGTATAATATATTCAACATAAACTAGCTGGCAAAAACCAACGTGATTTTCTTAAGGTTACACGGAATGACTGCAAAACTTATTGTATACCCTCTTCATGCCCAACCACAGCTAATAACGTATCACAAGTTCAACTCATTGAGATACAAAATTACCCCCAAAAAAACATTCTCTTAGGAAAATATTTCAAGTTTTAGATAACAGAAATCGATGTTGTTTTTTTTTGTTTTTTTTTTGAGAAAGTTATTTATGGTGTATTTATTTTATTTTCATTACAATAGTTAAAGCAGAAAACAAATCAGTTAGTACAGCAGAGTTAATATAAGTACATTTTACAATGCGTAAAATGCATGTACATGTAGAAACTTACGATTAATTGCCATACATTCAAATAAATTTTTAGAAGAATTTTTTCATTACAATTTTTGTTATCTGTAAATATATGGTTTCTATTTTGATATTCAAAGTAAACTTCGGTTTAATAATATTATCTAATCTCAGCAGACCACTTACATAGAATTTAAACATAGTACACGTAATAACTACTTATACATGTTAGAGCAACTTTTGTTTTGCACTGACAATCGATAAGATTATTATTTATATAATGATACACGACAATATCTTTGAAGTGTTTTTTTCTATTGAGTTCATATTTTTTGTATCGTAAGTTTGTTAGCATCCTTTATTCGAATATAGCTGGTAAATATGGATACAGGGATGCCCTTGTCTGGTTTGCTCTCATCAATTGTTCTTCCGTCACTTGGAAACTATAAGTTGTTTGCCTAGGTCCTGGTGCAACAGGTATCCCCGTGTACGGGTTTCCAAGACGCAGCTGCTCGCAAAAATTGTTGCATGTGTGATTTCCAAGAACCCTTTCCATCCCCAGAGCACCAAGATCTGTGGCTCCGAACTCCCTGCCTGCTGAGTGAACAGCTGGATCTGTAAGGATATATTTTCTTCCCGATTTCAAGCCCTACAAAAAGATGATAAATGTCAGGATATCTTTCAATAGTCTAGACATATTCATGACACACCGACAAAAGTATTTTACAAGTTGAACATCCGAAAAATATTATATGTTAGGTGAGGCTGACTTTATCATTTTATTCATATATGAATTAACTTGTAATATATGGTACATGTATAAAATAACGGCCGGTCTGTTTCAGGAATAAAATTTAGTTTATATAAAACAATTCAATAATGTTGGAAGCTATAAGTATTTTTGCAAAAAAAAAACAAAAAAAAAACAAAAAAAAAAAAAAACTCGAAAAAGAACGCTAAAAGCCGGGACTCGAACAACTGGCCTCTGGTTCCCGTCCAGTATGGTCATCAGTACAACACAGCAGTCGTTGCGTTTTCTTCTTGCAAATTGACCTAACATATATTTAATTTGAATTTATCTTTATTGTGACATCATCGCTTTAATTACCATAGATTAAATAAACTTTATGGTTGCATAAATATGTATTTATAAATATGCATGTATATATAAAAATATATGAAATATATATTCATATAACCTCAAAGTTTATTACATCTAAAAATTAGGACAGTAAAAAATTATTCATTTCATAATTGGCTATTTGAGACAATTGTATTCTGAATTTATGCTGATTATCTTTAATGAAAAGATATTTTTTGTTTTCCCTTATTGTGAATCTTATTAAACAATTCGGACCTCTGTTTTGTAATCAAATATGAACTTACCTGCAGGTCACAGACCATATATTTGTGTCCACTAACATGCCATGTCCAATGACTAAACGTATTTACTATACTATGAAGACCACCTTGTTTCTCATATCCGCCATTGGAGTTGAACTTCTCATAAGAACCCTCAATGAAAGGTTCTATTGCGACCATGCTTCGTTTTTTAACATATCGTTCATCTTTAAATGCTTCTATAAACCAGAGGAGATTTATGCCTGATATATTCTTCATTTGTGCGAGAAGTGGTATGAGAAATTCAATTTCAGAAGCTGATCCGCTTATTCTCGGGAAGTATTTCTCTTGAAAATGCTGCGCATACTTGAACGCTCGCTTACTTGCAGTTATCTCCGGTACCCAGTTCTACAATTTACTCGCTGCCTCATCCTTGAACACTTTTGTAACGCATTTGGACTTGTTTCGTGGTCCATTTTCATAGAAAGTACCCATGAAGGCATAACGACAGGCAGCATCTGCAAAATAGTTTTCTGTAAATTTTGCATAATACTTTTGTTGATCTTGATAGATTCATAGGTTTCATGAGAGATTGAAGATCCCATCTTGACAATTGACATCTTGACATCTTGTCGCCTCTATTTCAGTAAACACCAATTATTAGATAAAAATACAAACAGGAAGTTAAACAAACTAAATTTTTTAATGTGAATCATAAGGTAATTCCGTGAATAATTAAGTTTCGAAATCGATTTGTCGCTTTCATTATTGCATGGTGATTTTTTTAAATAGAAACAGCACATGATCATTTTTGCTGTTACAATAACATTGTAATAGAATATCACGATCCTTAAAACTTTTAAAATTACGAGACAAATAAATTTGTGACATTCCGAACTTCTTGATTATCGAATCATGGACTGAATAGATAATGCATAACAATCAGCTTGTATTTAAATTTTCATAATACATGTACGTGCACGGCGTTAAGGTAGACCATGGGTAATGCATTACCTCCAGTTTGAAGAGTCAACTGCAATTCAACTGCAACCGAAACTCAGGGGGGGGGGGGGGTTCAAACCTCAGAAGGGGCAATTTTTTTCTGTTTTTTTCCTTATAAGATTACAAATGTATTTATGTATCCGTCAGATCATTTATGGAAGAAGAAAAAAGTGTTTGATTTTAATTATATAATTATCATAAGTTTATTTGCTAAATAATGCCAAATTAAATAGCAAATATGATTCCAGATATTTTCAAAGTTTTATAAAATAAAAACTACACGGTAAAAGTATTTTATATTTAGCACGATGAACTAATATCCTTTTAAGAACATTTAGGCAAACTTTGAAAACAGCCCCTTATTGTGCTAAATTTTAGGGATATTTTGTATAAGGCTTTTTATATAGGGAAATAATCAAATAAGTGTTAAAAGTGGGTGGGGTAGGGTTACATTTTTATAGATAAATTATAATAGCCTTGCGCTTTAAACATATCATAGTCCTTGTCAAGGTTTAAAAATAACAATAACATGCATTAAACCAACATTATCTTGTTTATCTGTTTGTAATGTAATGCAAAATACTAGTATAAGATATTCAAGAAAAACTAGCTGGCAAAAACAAATGTGATTTTCTTAAGGTTACACGGAATGACTTCGAAACTTATTGTAGACCCTCTTCATGCCTACCACAGATTATAACGTATCCCAATTTTAACTCATTAAGATACAAAATGACCCCCAAAAAACTTTCTCTTTTGAAAAGATTTCAAATTTTAGATAACAGAAATGGATATTTTTACGTGTTTTTTTTTTTTTTTAGAAAGTAATTTATGGTGTATTTATTTTATTTTTATTACAAAAGTTAAAGCAGAAAATAAATAAGTTGGTGCAGCAGAGTTTATACAAGTACATTTTACAATGCGTAAAATGCATGTAGAAACCTACGATTAATTGTCATACATTTTAGAAGCATTTTTCTCATTACAATTTTCGTTATCTGTAAAGATATGGTTTCTTTTTTGATATTCAAAGTAAACTTCGGTTTAATAATATCATCTAATCTCAGCAGACCACTTACATAGAATTTAAACATAGTACACGTAATAACTACTTATACATGTTAGAGCAACCTTTGTTTTGCACTGAAAATCGATAAGATTATTATTTATATAATGATATACTACAATATCTTTGAAGTGTTTTTTTCTATTGAGTTCATATTTTTGTATCGTAAGTTTGTAAGCATCCCTTATTCGAATATAGCTGGTAAATATGGATACAGAGAGGCCCTTCTTTGGTCGGCTCTCATCATGTCTTCTTCCGTCACTTGGAAACTATAAGTTGTTGACCTAGGTCCTGATGCAACAGGTATCCCCGTGTACGGGTTTCCAAGACCAAGTTGCTCGCAAAAATTGTTGCATGTGTGATTTCCAAGAACTCTTTCCATCCCAAAAGCACCAAGATCTGTGGCTCCGAACTCCCTGCCTGCTGAGTGAATAGCTGGATCTGTAAGAATGTATTTTCTTCCCGATTTCACGCCCTACAAAAAGATGATAAATGTAAGGATAACTTTCAATATTTTATACATACAGACAAAAGTATTTTACGCGTTGAACTTCCGAAAAATATTATATGTTGGCTGAAACAGACTTTATCATTTTATTCACATATGAATTAACTTGCAATAAATGGTACATGTATCAAATAACGGCCGGTCTGTTTCAGGAATACAATTTAGTTTAAATAAAAACAATTCAATAATGTTGGAAGCTATAAGATTATAAAAAATGATAATTCACAATCGTTATATTTTTTACCCTACATTGAGAAACCATAAATTATGCTCAACCACAAACGTATAAAAGTATTTTTGCAAAAAAACAAAAAAAAAACAAAAAAAAACTCGAAAATGAACGCTAAAAGCCGGGACTCGAACAACTGGCCTCTGATTCCCGTCCAGTATGCTCATCACTACAACACAGCAGTCGTTGCGTTTTCTTCGTGCAAATTGACCTGATATATATTCAATTTGAATATAACTTTATTGTGACATCATCGCTTTAATTACCATAGATGAAATAAACTTTATGGTTATATAAATATGTATTTATAAATATACATGTTACCATTGTATATATAAAAATATATAAACTATATATTCATATAACCTTAAAGTTTATTACATCTAAAAATTAGGACAGTAAAAAGTTATTCATTTCATAATTGGCTATTTGAGACATGTATTCTGAATATATGCTGATTATCTTTGATGAAAAGATATTTCTTGTTTTCCCTTATTGTGAATCTTATTAAACAATTCGGACCTCTGTTTTGTAATCAAATATGAACTTACCTGCAGGTCACAGACCATGTATTTGTGTCCACTAACATGCCATGTCCAATGACTAAACGTATTTACTATACTATGAAGACCACCTTGTTTCTCATATCCGCCATTGGAGTTGAACTTCTCATAAGAACCCTCAATGAACGGTTCTATTGCGACCATGCTTCGTTTTTTAACATATCGTTCATCTTTAAATGCTTCTATAAACCAGAGGAGATTTATGCCTGATATATTCTTCATTTGTGCGAGAAGTGGTATCAGAAATTCAATTTCAGAAGCTGATCCGCTTATTCTCGGGAAGTAATTCTCTTGAAAATGCTGCGCATACCTGAACGCTCGCTTACTTGCAGCTATCTCCGGTACCCAGTTCTTCAATTTACTCGCTGCCTCATCCTTGAACACTTTTGTAACGCATTTGGTCTTGTTTCGTGGTCCTTTTCCATACAAAGTACCCATGAAGGCATAACGACAGGCACCCTCAGCAAAATAATCCTCCGTAAATTTTGCATAATACTTTTTTCCATCATAAAAATCCTCATTGATAGATTCATAGGTTTCATGAGAGATTGAAGACCCCATCTTGACAATTGAATAAAAAATCAAGACTAAACTTCTGAATGTGTCGCCTGTGTTTCAGTAAACACCTATCATTAGATAAAAATACAAACAGGAAGTTAAACAAACTAAATCTTTTAATGTGAATCACAAGGTTATTCAGTGAATAATTAAGTTTCGAAATCGATTTGTCGCTTTCGTTATTGCATGGTGATTTTTTTAAAATAGAAACAGCACATGATCATTTTTGCTGTTACAATAACATTGTAATAGAATATCACGATCCTTAAAACATTTAAAATTACGAGACAAATAAATTTGTGACATTCCGAACTTCTTGATTATCGAACCATGGACTAAATAGATAATGCTTAACAACCTGTATTTTAAATTTTTCATAATACATGTACATGTACGTGCATGGCGTTAAGGTAGACCATGGGTAATGCATTACCTCCACTTTAAAGAGTCAACTGCAATTCAACTGCAACTGAAATTCAGGGGCGTGGGTTCAAACCTCAGAAGGGGCAACTTTTTTCTGTTTTTTTTTCCTTATAACATTATTTATGTATCTGTCAGATCACTTATGGAAGAAAAAAAGTGTTTGATTTTAATTATATAATTATTATAGGCTTATTTGCTAAATAATGCCAAATTTAATAGCAAATATGATACCAGATATTTTCAAAGTTTTATAAAATAAAAACTACACGGTAAAAAGTATTTTATATTTAGCACGATCAACCAATATACTTTTAAGAACATTTAGGCAAATTTTGGGGTAGGGTTACATTTTTATAGATATGAAAACAATTTTTGTTTACAAACAATCATTTTGCTTGTTTAATTTGTTACCTGAATGTTATTATTTGTTTCTTAACAATGAGCAATAGAAAAACATTTTTCATAATGAAGATATTTTACATATGCGTGACGGATTTGCCTTGAAAAGCAGGATTAGGGCGGCAAAAGTCGCATACAGCGTGTAGCAAGCATGTCAGTCTCTTTGCCGAAGAAAAAATGAAAATGTATCTGTAATAATTAAATATCTATATTGGAATACTGAGACGAAAAATATACATGATAAAAACAAGAAGCTTCAAACAAAGAGCAGGTGAAATACATTAACAAGACACATGTTTTAAGTATATATACCTTTGGTAATACACAACTTACAAATAAAGTGTCCTTATAAACATTGACTGCGACTGGAAATATAATTCAATCTTTGACAGAACTTATTGCTGAATTTGAAGATCTTTTTCATGCAATTGCAGTGTAAATCGAACAATATCCGTTACATCGTTTGTTTCTTGAAAATCATTTAAATGTAATGATAAAAATATGTAAAGCGCAACGTCTGTTGTTGCCTGCTCATTTGGTCCACCGGATTACGCATGCGCAAAGAAAAACTGATGATACTGGATAATTGTCAAGCAATGTTCCGAAAAAATGTGTAGTGTCAGACAATCAAGCGGGAACGGATTTCAGTCTCCTTCATTGACCTTTCATGTTACAGTTATAGGGTAAACAATACCGGTACTACCACTGTTGTTTCCCCTTCTATCGGGTATGGATGATGAGACGTATGACTTTAAAATAAGTAGGACTTCTGGCTTATACAAAGCGGACGAGTAAAGCGATTTTATTTGTATTTTTTCTCAATACACGTTCCGAGCTTCTTAAATTGGTGAAAGGTGCCGCGTGTCAGAGGAATACAGACTTTCAATTTATGTCAAGACCGTGACACGATTCTACAGAAACTGATTTCATGGCTAACGACAAAGCAAGGCTTGTCCTTAGTGAATGACAATTTTAAGTTGATGGAGGCGTGGTTGCCACTGATGACATGACATGAGCGGTCATTGGTGTTGTTGAAACAAGACAAGGGCAATAAGGGGCTCCGTCAATCGGATTATAACAAACAGACGGAGTGGCGTAGGACACTTCGCAATTCACACCGTTTACCTGCTAAAACAAAACAGGACCCTCACAATTGCATGGGACGTTACATGGCAAAATTTCATTAGAATGTTTCTTCGAAAAATTTACTTTTAGACAATAGAAACTGTGATGGTGATTAAAGTAATAAATACAACATAGTTATGCAATAATTTAATAAATTGCAAGGCTGACTTTTAAATGGATAAAGGAAACAAATATACGTATGTGAACACAGCATTTTATGGGTTTCGTTTCTCCAGATTATTTACTTTATATCGAACGTGTTAAAAATAATGTGAGAAAAGATGGTGGGTGTTTCAACAATATGGCATAAGCGATATACTAATTTCGATTTTGATAGTGATCGCATATTTGGTATACAATTAGATATTGGGGTCTACCTTGTTTATCTGCCTTTCAGCAAACATTCAGCAGCGAAATACATTCTTTAACATGATGAATGGTCTTTGTTATTCATACTGTATTAAAGAAGCGTTAGTTTTTTTTGATGATCGATTTTAATGCAAACATTGACATTTTAACTGCACCATCTATAGCGGTAAAGGCCTCCGTAAACTTCAAGGGTTTGCCTGAAATTGTTAAACCGTTTACAAGTACAATATATATTATACAGAACGTCTTTGTTTTCACACTCCCCCTACAAACCACTACAGCAAACAAAGCGCGTCAAATTCCTCCGTAGTATATTCCCACTCCAGCAATACTTGTTTGGAATCAATTAATTATCTGTACAGGAATGATATTTGTAGAAATAATCCTTACATATCATTCTGCAATTATTTTTACATACTTGATAAATAAAACATAGACCTGAATAGAAAGTCGTATTTTAATAAACTCTTTTCACTTATGAGTCAATGTTCATTTATTCAGGAAAATAGAATTGAGCTTATGAAATGACATTTTCACACAAGTCCAAACCTTCATTGAACGGTACATCAGTCTGGATACAATATTTAAAGCCCTGATATTCTGATATGTTCTCCATGACGTAACTCACGCGGAGTCTTTTTGAAAGTTGTGATAACTATTTCATGACACTGTTTAAACAGGATTTTAAACTCCCTTTTTTCACATACACAAATGCCGAAGAAGATTGTAATATCTTGAGAAAACATTTCCTACGTCACGAAATAGACACCGTGACACTGGTCTACGTATCATTCCTATAGATGATTGATATATTTAAGTGCTTTTGAATGACGAATTTCTGTGAATACAGATTTTTAGTTTTAATGGTTATTATTAAAACTTTCAGTCATAATCAATTTGTGCTATGGACTCATTTTCCTAAAATAATATGTGAATGCTAACACGAAAAATGATATTAATATCTTTAAAATGTTTTATGGGTGTAATATAAGTGGCTCATAAAAATCATTGTTAAGATAAATAGAAAAGAACTTCAAGTTGGTATAGTTTGTTCTAGATTTAAACAACATGCAATTCATAAAGGTTCCGGCTTGAAAATATCGAAAAATGTACATGTATAATTCGATCTTTGAAGAAAATATCGCGGTGAGGATGTTCTGTACTGTGATACGTATTACATGACTCTGTATCGCAACATACCGGTATATCGCCATTCCGTTGCAATGCTACATTAATACATTAATGTGTCCCTCTAGAATAAGGCTTACAACACTATATGACTGTTGAAACGAAGACATGTTTATTTTGTTTAATATATGTATACATATTGAATATATGTTTATGAAATGATAAATGTTTAAGAGTGACTCGATTTGGTTTTTACTTTATTATTTGAAATACTCCAATTGTGAAGATAAAGTTCTTAAGCATATGACTTTAATTACAGTTCCCATTCACAATGTGGAATCAAACATGCTCTATTGTACAAGCCTGCATTTCGGTCATGTATAGGTGTCACTTATATGTAAATGCATGCTTTTGATATTATCTGTCCCTTCTTTTATCTCGAAAATACAGTTCCGTATACCCTGTGTAAAACTCAAAAATGCAATTCCGTATATCCCCTGTATATATTGAAAATACGATTCCGTATATTCCCTGTATATGTAGAAAATACGATTCCGTATACCTTCTGTATAATTTTTTATGTAGAAAAAACGATTCCGTATATTCCCTGTATATGTAGAAAATACGATTCCGTATATCATCTGTATATGTGGAAAATACGATTCCGTATATCATCTGTATATGTGGAAAATACGATTACGTATATCCTCTGTATATGTAGACTATACGGTCCCGTATCCTCTGTATACGTAGAAAATACGAGTCCGTATATCCTCTGTAAATGTAGAAAATACGGTCCCGTATAACCCTGGTATATTTATAGTATACTAGGGATAACAACCTTGATAAATTCCGTATACGGGATTTTATTCTCCGTATACTTCAAAAGTACGAACAAATATACGTACATGTATATGTGGCAAATACGAAATTCCGTATATGCCTGATGCATACACGGACTTCCCGTATATCCGATGTTCACTATACGGACTCGTATACTTGGTCCGTATATATACAATACATCCCGTACACGCCCGTATTCGTCAAAAATACAGGACCGTATATTCCCGTATATCAGTATATTTTTCGCAGTGAAGATTGTCCTATGAACACATATTTTAGGTTTTGGAATGGTACTACTTCAGTATGAAAGCTCAAGTGTGTCAGATGATTGCATGTAATTATTTTATTTGTATCAATGTTTGTCTCAAAGAACACGTTTAACGTTCAGTGAAAGGATATTATAAAGCATCAGCTGAATACTTGTATTATTGTGCATTATCTTGTTTTTGTTTGGTAGTCTGTTGCGCCCCTTGTCGGTGGTTTTGAACTGTTGTTTAATGGAAGAATGCGTTCATTGAAAGCCATCCTACCTAGCCGGTCTTTTGATTTCATATTTCATAATGTCACAATGTTAGAACCATGTACATTTCAATCATATGATATTAATATTATTTTATATAAATGATTGCAGTTTGTGTTAAGGAACGGATGGGTTGAAAAAAAATCACATTATTTCTAAACAGACTTTTAATTTGTCAGATAACCATTTCGATATCCGGTCTAGTCGAGGCTATTTTATTACAACTTGATATAAGTAACCCAATTAATCATTTACAGACACAAGCTTGTATACCTTAAATTGAATGCAATGACCTTTCTTGTTTTATATTCATATATATGTAAATTATGAACCATTTATCTATCATATTATCATATAAAGGGTTAACATATTTATAGAGGGGTGTGATCAAAATATTTGTACAGACTTATAATGGTGACATTTCTTGGTTTGTAATTTATCTATTATATAATATACGTCATTTTAGTGTTTTTTGCTTCCTGCACGTAAGTATTCAGGATTGAATATTGCTTAAGCCGGTGCTGGGGAGTGGGGTCGCTGTGAGAGTGGGGTCGTGCGAGAGGTTGTAATTTTGCATTGCAGAGTCGGCAATATTCATATATTATATATTTATATTATATGTTTGTTTTCATTTCTGCCAAAAGATCATAAAGCACAGAAGTTCGGTTTCATAATCATAGCCTTAAATGAAATTGGCACCAACTGGTCCTATCAGCCACATATGAGACTCTCTTTAACAAGACAAGATTCTTGAATAAATGGCTGTTGTTCGACAACAGCAAAAAATTACATGCTAGCGTTATCTGCAACATATTAGAGTAAGATACCTGAGTAAAATCCGGGATTTTATCTGAAAACTATTTCAGAAAGCTTTAGATATGTATTCAAGGCACATTAAGTTCTTAAAATTATACTTTTTTTTAAATGCGTTTTTTAAGTTTTGATTTAGAACTTGGCATATGCATTAAACCTGACAAAAATAGCGTTAACTGTGAAATTATTTGTGATAAACGTTAAAATGTAAACAAATTTGTTATTTGACTTCCATACAAAATGTTAAATCAATATTACATGTACTTTACTTTTGGGCCGCCACCCCACCGCATCCTAAAAAAACAAATAAAAAAAAAAAAAAAAAAAAAACAACAAAAAAAACAAACAAAAAAACAACATAAAAACAAAAAACAAACAAACAAACTAAAAGAAAGCAAAAGATGATTTAAGTTTATGACCAATGAGTTATACTAAGGCGACAAATGACAATACCTAACCTGTACAAATTGAGAATGGCAGAAAATGCCGACAGCACTTACATGATAAAACTAGGCTAAGCGTTAAAGGACGATGCTTTCATTTTTCCAATACTCTCACTTCCAGCGCTAGGATCAATATCATGGGAAATCTTTCAAGGGAAAGAGGCACTTTACAAAATCGTTAAATTTCATATGGGATGAATACAAAGTGCTTGACATCAAAGAGTGGATAAAATCAACATTAGGTGTTCGACACAAATTTTAGATCAATTGTTTTATTATGTTATACATGTATATAAAAAGTGAAAATGGAGTTAAATATGAATGTGGTAAACAGTAAGGTACGTTGATATTTATATAAAAAAATTAGCGGGGAGTTTTGATGAAAAACACTTGAGTACATTCTGTCTTTTTTGCATTTGCAGGAAACGTTTCGAAATCATTTGTGAATAATACTAAACTTATGTTTAGTTTTCACGATACCTATATTTTTTATCATTTATTGGTTACATATGTATTCCATTGAACTATAATTTAATGCCATATTTGAAGTTTTGATATTATTATTATTATTATTATTATTATTATTATTATTATTATTATTATTTAAGGGGGACATTGCTTACAATATGCGATTAGTTCTTCACCAGGGTATGCAGAAAGATATAGCCTGTCAATAAATTGTCATTTTGGCGCGCTTCAGTTCTACGTGGTATTTACGGCATCGTATACCATGTGTCAAGGCCAATCAATATCCGAGAAATTTATTTGCATTTTTATCAGTAAGTTTTTAAACGAGCGTTTTAACAAATGAAAATGCGAGAAATATATTTGGATTATTATAACATTATGGTACCTATTTGGTCTATATAATTTTTCATACGTTGTTTATTTAAAATTAACTACCATAACCGGTACAAAGTAGTAGTGAACTGTTTTACCCACCTATATCATTCATTTTATTATATATTAATAGCATTTAATGTCGATAAAATGTATTGCCCAGAGAATGATTGATTTAAATGTATGGTTTTCCCAATGCGGTTGTCCTACGTTACGCAGTTTTATATAGTTATTGAAATGAATTATTCATAATGATTCAAGCAATAAATGTGAGCACATAACTGAATATTTTGACATTGTTCAATATGATACTTGCATAGAAGTAATCAGTAATTAGCATTTCATATACAAAAATAGACTAGATAGGTTTGGTTTTACAAATGACAATGTATCTTTTATTAAATAAAAACATTTCGAATTATAATCTAGCTGCTCGATCCTCGGGCAAGGCGTATTTTCTCCGTTCTAGACAATTAATCACAGGCATCGCCTCTAATGGTCTTATTTTTTTCACGAATCTGAAATAATGTGGGATAAGTAACTGGTCACTTGATAGAAAAAATGTAAAAATGATAATTATTGGTAAGATGGACTGACCGCCTAGATATGACAAATGAGCCGCGTCACGACAAAACCAACATAGTGGGTTTGCGACCAAATTGGATTCAGACCAGCCTGCGCATCCGCGCAGTCTGATCAGGATCCATGCTGTTCACTATCAGTTTCTTTACTTGTTATAGGGTTTGTAAGTGAACAGCATGGATCCTGATCAGACTGCGCGAATGCGCAGGCTGGTCTAGATCCATGCTGGTCACAAACCCATTATGTTGGTTTTGTCGTGACACGGCTCAAATGTATGTTAAAATCAACGTATTAATCAGTCAAATAAACACTATGAAATTAACAGACTCTAAGAAACCGGACCTATCTTAAGTGATGGTGATACATGCAATGAATGAATCGATTTTAAGTGAAACAATCGAAAGGAATCCATGAAACATAGCATCCGTAGCTAAAATAAGAAACAGAATGGATGGTCAGTGGTTTAAGAAATGGCATATAAACTTACATATGAAAGAGGAAAGAAGATGGGATTTTAGAAAAAGAAAATGTCTTGAAAAAAAAAGGCTGAGAAGATCAAATTTTAGATTCAAAGTATGAAACAGGCTTGTTAGATCAGGTTTTGAGACCACTTTTGTTTCAATTATAGGGAACATGCTGGAAAGGTGCTGTTATAGAGAGATGACATATGTAACTTATATATAAAAAAAGGCTAAAAAGGGTCTTGATTCAGTGATAGGAGTTTTTATTCTTCTCATTTTGACATCAATGGGGATGAAGCTGTAATATCATTTTGATATTGTCTTATTCATCTATGTTAGCAAAAACAATGAACAGTGGGGGATAAGTGAGAGTTACTCAGAAAAAATGTATACGCTATGTATGTTTCATAAGGTTGTCATAAAGCAATATATAAACAAGACCAATCAATCATAAAACTAAGTTAGTGAAAACATGCAACAAATGATATGCTCAATACTTTCAAATTACATTGTTGCGGCACTTGTCATTTTCAGTCCCATTTAGGTACCTTCAAATTGAATTGTTTTAACACTTGTCATTTTCAGTCCCAACTAGCTTCCCGTATTCCCGTATTCATTACTATACCAGAAATTCATTAGAAATCGAACCAATATCGCTTGCCAGTATTAGTGACATTTTGAAAATTTACATCAAGATTGTCATAATGTCTTACATAAGCCACCATCTTACGACAACACACCTACGCCATAAAGAAATTCAATCTATTGTATATACAAAGGAAAGAGAAAAAAACTCAGATATATCTGGTCTCAGATGACTCCTTTGATGAGATTGTTGCTGCAGGATAGAATTTTCCGAGTAGATATTGTCATTACTTGTATAGCGACAAATATTGATCCACGCCGGCCTAGTTTACAATTTAGTCTTTTGTAGAGGTAATGTTCATATGTAAATAAATAACAATGGTCTTCAAAAATAAGTTAAAGCCATGCATAAAGTAGGTGTATGTCGACTTGAATTATTAAAACTCGTATATCATTCTTGTTTGAATTTACCAAGAATACGTTATTGAATGGGCTGAAAGTTAAAACTCACATTTCAATGATTTAACCATACGTTTGTTATTCCTATAGCACGCCGCCAGATTCATGCTAATTTTCATGAAATTTTGAAAATGTATTTGAATGTATAATATTCTGAAATAACCAAAGGAAGCGATTTACAAATTATATAATTACACATTATATAATAAGTTCTATATTGCCATGTATCCTACAGATTATTTTATGCTGTTTTAACGAATATAAATTTTGTCAAACATAAACGAAACCACCCAAGTGCGTCCACTTTCCTGTTTACTCATGTGCATGGAAATAGCCAAAAGCACACAATAAAACGATTTTATCTGGTATATTCAGTTTATTCGGGTATCTCGTATCAACAAAACGTTGTCATTTATAAACCTTCAATTAAAATTTTGATTGGAATAAACTTCAATTACTTAAATGTTTTTCTTTTTATATTTATGGGACCAAGCTATTTATAATTATTTATAACTTTTTGTTATTTTCCTTCTTTTTTTTGGTTCAGATTTAAAAAATATATTCCAGGTTTAATGAGCTTATATTTTAATCGAGATTTTCCCTTCGCTGTTTTTGGCTATTGTCAAACTCTTCACCAATATGTAGAAAAACTAAAAAGTTGAATTTGCATAAAAACATTGTAATAATAGTAAACGTAATGTAAGAAAAGGTTAAAATGTTTTGATTCGCCGTTGGCTGAATGTCTTGTTTCTGTCGTTTTTAATAAGGCTTATTTTTAAACATTTTGACCATTTTAATTTGTTTAGGATGGGAAGTAATATTGTATAAAATATTGATTATCAAATTAAAAAAAAAAACACTAATAAAAAGGGGATTGTACACTAATGTTCCGTGTCTGGTAACAAAATAACCATACAAATGCAGTGAAAATTGAGTCGTACTAAAATTTCCTGTCATATTCAACACACAACATATATTCAGGTAACGTCCTATAGTATAAGTTCCGTCCATTCACTGCGTCGGACATTTTAGAGAATTACAATACAGAATGTAAATAAAGCTCTGTCATAAACTCTTATTTGGTTAAAACTTACTTATTCAACAATGATTACAATTTACATACTAGGTAATGAAACAACATTACCATAACAATATCAGCGTCTATCAGTTTTGGATATGTATTAATTTATTTATTAATGATAATTGCACATTTTAAATGTGACCTCAATGGGAAATTTATCTGTCGCTGATTTGCTGATCTGTAACACCCCTACCAGCTTGACCGGCTGGCGGCACAATGTCTAAATGTCGTTAAATTACGTCACACGGATGGGATGAAATCACCTACTTCATACTTTTGTAACGATCAAATTTAGCAGGTATGATAAGACTTGCAAAAATGTAGTCTTACCACTGTCATATTTGCGTGCTGCTCAAATTTAATCTATACAACACATTACCTTTTCTTTTTCAAGGAGAATAAATCGAATATAGAAATTAATGTGTATTGTCCATATTGTAAATTTGGTCTTAACGGTACTTGAGAAAGAGTCTGCATATTATTTGAGATTCAAAGTGTCAACAACTATATGTAGATTAATTCTAATAGAAAATGTGTACCATCGTATAGAAGCTCTGTTGGTAAATGAACGTCACAGTAACTTTAAATGATTAATACTTATATGTTTGAACCCATCGTTCTGCCATGTTACTGTGATGTTGTTTTTGTTGGTGTTGTTTTTCTCCCTTTTTCACTTTGTCTGTCGTTTGTATGATCATTTGAATATACTTGTATTTGGTTCTGATAAATTTCTACTTCTATTTTATGTTTCTTTTTTATTTCATTTTTGTTTCACTCTTTATAAAGATACTAATTACATTTCAAGTGGCTTTTTAAAATGTTATTTAACATTTTCATAATCAAACAATTTTAAATACACAAGATTACGAAATATTAATGATTGTATATATGTATCAATATACCGGTATAACAAACTTCATTTCATTATAAATTTTGCATTTTTGATAATGCTTTTTCCTGATATTTGACGTTTTCCTCAAACTTAACACAACTGCATATTAATATGCGTACAAAAATATTCTACCTCATGCATTTGTAACTATTTGAAACAAAACTGGTCATACATAAAACACTCAAATGTAATGGTACCTAACCATGATACGAGCATGAAACAACACTGACACGAACCCTTTGTCTACAGCGCTATCAAGGCACATGAAAATATGACATTTTACTTTGTGTTTATTTATTAGCCTTCAGTCTGCCTTACCTATTATCGTATTGTTATTGTTTATGTAAAAATGCCCCCAGGTAAATATTTGAAAACAACGTGTGAAATATATCTTCAATATATGATGCATATAAAATGTTTTTGAAACGTACATATTTAGCAAGATTAAGATAATTCTGTTATATACATAGAATGAAAAGAAGAAAAATCTTTAAACTCAAAATTTTACAAGAAAGTTATATATTTTCCTTTAAAAATTTCATAGCGGACTTAAAACGACGTTAACTTATAACCCGCTTGGTTTTCTTTAATAGTGTTGTATATAAACCAACTCAAAACACATCTTTGAAAATTAGCCTCCTTATCTAATACATAAGGCAATGGCATATTTTTTTTAAGTCTGCTCTTTAATAAAAGGGGCGGCCAACTCTTTGTCCTTTTCTTGTAAGAGAATGGGAATCCTGTGATGCGTGTATGTGGTCGCACGGTCACTTTCCTTCAAACATGTCCTCGATGCATGTATGTGGTCGCATGGTCGAAAAAACTCTCATATAAACACAACGTTAAGAAAGGCGTTTGGTAGTCTGGTGTTTGATCTTTACGTTATAATTTGCAATGTTATCAGGGGTGGTCACTAACGGACCTTTTAATACAACAGTAACCTCCGTTTTTATCATCATGAACCCTTACCCAATTTGCAATGTTATCAGAGGAAGTCACTTTCACCGACTCTTTTTTTAGCGAAACATCAACCTCTTTTTGAACCCTTTAGCCATTTGCAATGTTTTTTTAGAGAAGGCCATTCTTACTCTGACTCTTTTTTAACGCAGCAGTAAAATCCCTTTTGAAAACTTGCGCCATTTGCATTGTTTGCAGGGGAGATCACTCTAACCGACTCTTTTTGAGCGCCAAAGTGACTTTCCTTTTCAACTCTTACGCCATTTGCAATGTTTTTAGGGGAGGTCACTCTAACTTACTCTTTCTTGAACGCAACAATAACCTCCCTTTTGAATAGTACGCCATTTTCAATGATTTCAGGGAATGTCACTCTAACTGACTTTTTTTTAACACAACAGTAACCTCCCTTTTGAAGCCTTACGCCATTTGCTTTGTTTTCCGGGGGTCAATTTAACAATTTTTCAGCACAACAGTCACCTCCCTTTTGAACTTTCACGCTATTTGCAATTTCATCAGAAAAGGTCACTCTAACCGACTCAATTTGTAGCGCAACAGTCAACTCCCTGTAGAATCCTTACCCCGTTTGTAATGTTATCAGGGTAAGCCACTCTAACCGACTCTTTTTACCATCAACAGTTACCTCCCTTCCCAACCTTACCCTTACCCTTGTGCAATGTTTTCAAGGAAGGTCACTCTAACAGACTGTTTATAGCGCAACAGTAACCTTCCTTTTGAACCCTTACACCATTTGCAATGTTATCAGGGAAGGTCACTTTAACCGACTCACTTTGCAGCGCAACAGTATCCTCTTTTTTCTTTAAAATACTTTGTGCTTGCCGACATGTGCATATGATTTAAATATTTCAAAAATTTAAACGTAAACTGCGATACTAGGCTCAATATCATAATTCTTATGATTATTATTCCATGCAAATAACCAGTTTCAGTTCGGCAGGGTATCTTTTTTAACCCATTACTTCATGAGCGTTTTGTGAAAAATGGCTGTTTTCATTGAAAAGTCTCCCGTTACAAGTTCAAATTGCTATAAAACTATATAAACTGCTTCAATACTAATCAAACTTGGCACAAGTGTTGACTGGACCATTGCCTTTGCAACAACATGCTCAAACTTAAATTTCCTGTTACCTGTTGGCAACGAGGGGACATCTCAAAATTGCAAAAAATCACTGTTTTGCGTTGATTTTTTCCATCAAAATTGATTTTAAAGTGCTGCAACTTCTCAATGGATTGAGATAGAGTCAAATGTTTTTCAGCGTTGGTTACACGTTACCTTATAATCGACCTTGGGTTATTTTTAGCCTCTCACAAGTCCAACATGTTCTTGGTGATGAGGGGGACTGCCGCCCCTTCAAACCCCCCAAACAGAAGGGGGCACATCCCCCTTTTGGCAACCCCCTGATGTATCTTTTGGGTGAGGGGCCGCGCCGAAAAAGTGGTCCCTTTTTTAAGCAACATTTCTTAAACAAAAACAAGTGTTGGGGGCCTAAATAAGGCATTTTTTCACCATTTGAGACAACAAAAAAGGGGGGCGTGAAAAAGGCGTTTAAAGGCATGTATATCGCGTAATGGGTTAACAGAAAATGATGTAATTGCTTTGAATTACCCCAAAATCGCGTTTTTCCATGTTTCAACATGACCTTACATATAAGTTTGAAGAAAATTGTTGTTTAGTAGATTTTTTAATTTTTTTCATTAACCCATTACTTCATGAGCATTTTGTGAAAAATGACTGTTTTCATTGAAAAGTCTTCCGTTACAAGTCCTAATTGCTATAATACTATAAAAACTGCTTCAATACTAATCAAACTTGGCACAAGTGTTGACTGGACCATTGCGTGTATATCGCGTAATGGGTTAAAGATACTTCTTGTCACTCATCCGGAGGCATGCAGCTTTTATACAAAAAAATAAAATACTAATCCAGTATTTTATAATTATATATTTTCTTTTAAAATAAATCAGTTATCGTCAAAGCTCCGCATATAAAGATTCCTTGTTAGTTGATTTTTTCCCCACGGACCTTTCTACAAAACTTCATCATTTCAATATCTTTGCCTTCATGATAATCCCAAACCTCCACGCTATAACTGAAGAAAGAAGGCACTAAACTCCGAAAAAGATTACATTTTTGTGTTGCTGGCAGTTCTAATAACATACAACACAATTTTAGATTGTGTAATGAGTGAGACACGTGATGCACACAAGCCGATCCCCGGGATATGCTTTGGTAGTTTAGCGCGGAGGAAGGTTGTCTAGTACTGGTGTAACTCTCCAGGAACGATGGTTAGGAAACTACCCGCCAATATGACTGAAATACTGTTGAAAAAGGCGTAAAAATGAAACAAACAAACAAACAAAAACTCTGTTCGTTTCAAGTTATTGTTTCTAAAGAAGTATACCCTTAGATACAGATACTTAAATCATGTAACGATTTCAAGCTAAATATCATATAAGAAAAAATCGTACGTTGAGCACCTATTCCTTGTTTCAAAAATCATCGGTTTTATTTCATCTGCGTTTATATTCAACAACCAATGTTTACATTATGCATGCTTCCAAGCTATTTTACAAATGTTGTAGAGATTCCGGGTTTGTAGCGAAAATTTCTGTATTATCGGCAAACATTATAATGGAAAAAAAACTGAATCTCATTAACACTAATTACCCCGTTAAATTTAAATTAATATTTTCTTTTAGATCATTCACGAAAAATAAAGATAGCCATGAGGAACTCGGGTACACAATCCTACGTCAGATATGAAAGTTGTTTTGTGACGCACACACAATTTTACTGTTTCATAGTTATAGCAAATCTAGATCTTACTATTTTTCTGAAGGAAATTGTTTAAAGGTATTACCCTATCTATTCTATCAAAGCATTTCACAAAATCTATAAATATACAAAAGAGTTTTTGACGCCCACTCAGGCCTTTTTCACTTAAGGATTGTAAAATAAAAATACAGTCTACAGTTGACATTAAATTTTTACATAGTACTAAAGACAGAAAGGGGATCACATATTTTAAAAATATATTATGATTTTATTACTGCATTTATTCAACGTCGCATGACATCGTATATATCATTTGGTATTTTTTCTATTTATAAAGCATGTTATTGTTAACTTGCATAAAAGCTAAATGTATTACAAATGAAATTGTGACTTCATTGAAAATGCAAAATTTACATTTTCTCTCTCAGCGTAATTAGAGAATCCAGAAACACTAATTTGAATGAATTAGCTAACATCGATAATGAAAATACATGTATTGCAAAATTCTGATGAGATCCTTAGCTTATACAATGGTCTCTGAATAAAGGGTTATTTGTACGGATAGTTTACGTTAGGCTTAAAAATGTAAAGACATTTTAGTATTCAAGATAAGCCATTAACTGTTAAGTTTCGACAAATTCTCTTTTGTTCATCAAACTGCATCTAAGGCTTATCAAATGTTTCGGTTAAATTTTTAAATTTTAAAACGCAGAATCTTATTTAGACACCAATGTTTTATTCATTTCTGGATAATAAAATAGTTGCTACAGTTGATATTCTTTGAGTTTATTGTGACACATTCAATCAGATGTTTAATTAACATCACACTGTCAGTGAATAAACAGCAACTAATTTCATACATGTATATGATAAACCCTGTCGATATATATGACTAACCAATAATTTTAGTCAACTTATCAGTCAATCAATCTATCAATCATGGTTGATCGATCGATCGAGCGTGTGAGTGAGTGAGTGAGTGAGTGGTCATTCAATAAAAATAAATAATATGATAAAAATACGAAACAGAAAAAAATTCAGTCTTACACATAAAACGATTTCAATTAGAAATGGGGATTTAAATTTGAACACTAGATTAAAAAAAATGTGAAACTCTTGGACATTATACAGTACTCGCAATCGATCTTTAAACTATTCTTCTTGACATAAGTCATTATTCTACTAAAATACCTTCACATCGATCTTTTTAATGAAGTTATGTTTATAGCCTTTTGTCAGGATTCCTTTAAGAGCATTTGTTAATATTAAAGTACTAGTAATCATTCATTACGGTTTGATACGGAAGGACACATTTGTATTTATAGTTTTATCACAATGTTTACAAAGTAACTTCGAATTGAAAATCATATTTCTTACTCCCACCATTTTAATAAAGAGTAAATATAAAATGAAAATCGAAGGAATCGAAGGAATTGTAAGAGACACCTCCTAAATATATAAATGGTCATTATTCCTCAGTCATTTCTCAAAAGGTCTCCTTTCCCCTTCCCCTTTGTGGGCCTATTATTATTTTCTTTGAATTCCTAATCAGTTACAAATTATTTATCATTTAATGATAAACCTGTCTTTGCCCTGTCCTTTTTATGTTTGGGGTCCGCTTGGGCTCCTTGTCATTGGTTCTTGTTGCTGGGTCATATGGGGGTTGCGTTCATTGAACGCCGCCTTTCCTTGTTGATCTTGTTTATCATATTTTAACGTTGATGTACTTTAAAAGTATAAAAAAGTAAAATCTTATTTGCCAATAAGCGGAAACATTTTTTTTCATCTGTTTCTTTTTGGCAATAAGTACAGTTATAGTGAATTAGTATTTTGTATGGAAGTCAAAATACTGCTTTGTTTAATTTTTACTACGTCAAATTATTTAACATTTATCACTACTTGATTCAGGTAACAACCATCTAACCTTGTCTAGAACCATTATTTAAACAATATAAAATTCATGGTTGCCCTTTTTAAATAAATAAAAATGGACTTGTTTCAGTGATGCATAATGTGCCTTTGGACAGAAATACATCAAGGTATTTAAGGGAGTAAATCATACATAATGGAAATCAATAATTGATATATTGATGGTGATATTCAAAATTCAAAACAAAGATATGATCGGTTTTCAACATGACGGACATTGGTGACAAACAGAAACTCTTTCGTGCAATAAATGATTTAAAATAAATTGATGTTTAAATAGAAAATGCGCATAACTTTATAAATGTATTTGCATGTAAATTATATAAAATCTGCTTCAATGGTATAAAAACCCACTTGACTGCACCCATATCATTGTTTCATTAGGTTATGTCAAATCCAATTAAAAGAGCTCTCTAAACATTTTAACCTTCACAATAATAAGCAAACGATGATTAGAGGTATACATTCTAAAACAAGATACCCATATCCGAATATACACTTTCCCTGCTGGAACTGAAACGAATGTGCCATTGCCGTTTTTAGAAATCACTGAAACTTTAAATATAAATATAAAAATGCAGCATGGTGATTGTTAAAAATGTGTCTTGATGTTATATTTTCACACACAAAAATCGCGTATGAGGAAATGATACATAAAGCTATAGAAAAAGGTAAGGTTTTATTCGTGACACAGTATCTCGTGGCCACGGCTTAACAATCTCGTGGCCACGACTTAGTAGCTCGTTGCCACGACATAGTATCTCGTGGCCACGACTTAGCTTTCTCTTGGCCACGACTTAGTAGCTCGTTGCCACGACATAGTATCTCGTGGCCACGGCTTAACAATCTCGTGGCCACGACTTAGTAGCTCGTTGCCACGACATAGTATCTCGTGGCCACGACTTAGCTTTCTCTTGGCCACGACTTAGTAACTCGTGGCCACGGCATAGTATCTCGTGGCCACGACTTAGCCATATCGTGGCCACGACTTAGTAACTTGTGGCCACGACATAGTATCTCGTGCGCACGAGATAAATAAAAACACACACATGTCACCTTTGTGCCACCGTATTTAACTCAAATCAGGCTAAAAAAAGCAATAGATACGGATTTCCACTTTAATCTAATTTCAGGAATATTTTTTTATTATCATTTTCATATGAGCCGCAGTTCAATCTTTTGGACCTCAATGGAACTGGAGTTTTTTTAATTGTTTTAAAACTGTTTCAATTTTCGTTCCGTGAGTTCTTCAGTAATAAGACATTAGAATGAAAAAAAAATCTAATAAAAGTATAATTTCCGATGCTGTCTTCTTTGAATAAGGCTATTTGGCCTAGTTTACTCGGAGTTCTCATGAAATATGTTCAAAATTAACTTCGATAAAACAAAGCATGTTTACAATTTAATTAGCATGTACATTGTTAAACAAACATTAACAGGTCTAGTATTAAACACAGTACATTTAGCACTTACAGAATATAGAGATGGGTGTTAGTTCTGTAGCGCAAAATTGATCAAGGGTTTCAAGGCTTTAAAAGCCCAATAGTGCTTATTTCCTTAATAATACATTTCCCTCCGCCTTTGTGCACATTTCTCTTGCTGTAATTGGGTACTTAAAATGTAGGGATGATTAAATGGCACAAGACAGGATTCTGGATTCCAGTTCCGTTGCTCTTTTACTTGTAGGATGGTTCCATTATTCCAAATAAATGATGTATAATCAGTCCAGTCAAAGGATATGTTGCCTACTTATTCGACCGAAAGCCGTCTAAAATCAGTTTGACTTCCTGTAAAATTTACAAGAAAGAGCTGAATATAAGTAGAATTTTCATTGGTCATTTTGAAATTACAAATTGAAATCTCGGAATCACTTTGTCCAAACTAAAATACTATTAGGTAAAATAGATGTTTACGCGTCTTTTTTTATTGATCATAAGGAGTTCCGGAAACAAACTTTCTTCTAAAATTTCTCAGATTTCTAAGTTCTTTCTATTTAACCATGTTTACCATTATCCCGCGCTTTACTTTACATTGCTTTCAAAACCTCATTTTTTTAGTCATAAATATTGCTACCAACAATAACTTTGACGATTCCTATATTCATGCGCTACAAATATCGAAAAAAAAGAGAGAGAAAAAACACAAAACAAAAAAAACCCACACATACACATACAAAAACGAATTTATCCGGTATCTCAGTTATTTATGTCAAATAAGTGATAGATATGTTAAGATAATATAAAGTTTATGATTTCATATATTTCTGCAAATTAATGTACTCTTTCTATTAACGCCAACGATTAAATCATCAATCAGGCATTGCAAATAATCCTTTCTGATTACAAAACTCTGAAATGACTTTGTATACCTTGCTTAAACGGTGTTCGGAGGGCGGGGATGGGGGCATGGATGGTATACCTTTGCACTTTTCATTACCGTTCATGAACAAACCAATCGATCAAACCAAGCCATCGATATTTGTATTTTTGTCCTGTTCGGCGTTCTTAAGGAAATATTTATTTTTTTCTTTTCTCTCAGTAGAACAAGGATGCCACCAATGAGATCAGCGGTAAATGAATATGAGCATTTTGATCACCAGGGATGAAACTAGTTGTGAAATTGTTGATCATACCGACAGTGCATGGCATGGCTACTATTATCAAATGCCATTGTTTATTTAATAAAACGCTAAAATATCTAAAGTATTTGGATGATATCAATTACTGATTGTTGTTAAGAGAATCGTCTTTGAATAATCATATCGCATGCTTCGTTTTCATATTCAGTTATGTCATGTAAAAATGAAAATAGCCTGTACAACAATATTCTCTTCATCGCATTGAAGTGTGTTGGTAATTAAATGACAGACAAAACTACAATTCTTGTGACAGAAAACTAGTCTTAATGAATGCTTCTACTCGTTTCCGATATTCCTGTTAACAGCGATGTGGTGAATACATCCCAGATCAATAGCGAGAAAAGCTTTTAAGGCTATTAGGCTATTCTGTTCTGACAGGATAATTCTTAGCATGTTTTTTATCTCGAGATTCTTGCTATAATTTAGGAATGATGTGAGTTCATTTCACATGGAATCTTTATACATTGGAATTATCCTGGATATGTGATGTTGTTCGGTATGGTTTGACTTGTATAAAAATTACGAAACTCACAAATTACTCTTGTAACAAATTTTAATGTATTATCTAGCTTTACATTTTCAAAAATGACCTATTTTATTAATTTTCAGGTTGTGTATACAAGAAATGTTCAAATTTAAAGTAATTCATGTTCAAAATTATTAAGTTGTCATAACAAATATTTAAGATATAAATCTAAAATTTAAGACTAAATGTTACATATTCACAATTTCTAGATAATGTATCAACTTAATCAAACCTATACAGACACTTTAGCCTAAAGCTACAGTACATTCTAACGCTTTCATAATTTAAGAACTCATAAACGTTCAATAACTGTTGAAAAGGGGGGTAGCAAAATCAATTTATTTATACATTTCTTAGCTTCCCCAACCCCGCTTAAGCCTGGCGTATGGATTGCCTTCCAGTCAGTGCACTAACTATTCTACATGTTTAAATCCATCACAAGACCATTCTCTATGTTTTGGTGGTATTGATTTCGGTCGAGCTCTATTATTCACAATTCTTGCAGAGCTGTTACTTTCGATATTTGTGTTATTTATCTAAGAATATACGAGTACATATAAATTCATATACAATATTTACACTAAAAGTTACAGATTGGCAACTTTTTATGATGATTTACATTTAATATTTTAGAAGTTTTGAAGGACTCTTTAAGAGGACATAAACATTGACATTTGTTACATATGTGATGTATGTTTTGATTTGAGACAAATTTCTATCGATAAGGCATCAGTTTAATAATAATAATAAAGTCTTTATTTAAAGAGGCTACACAGTTGCAACAAAGGCAATCTACCCTGTGGGCCTCATAAAATGTACATATTTACAATCATACAGTTGTGAATAACATGAAATATTATGCAGAAACATAAAAAAAAGTTTAAAAAAGAGGCATCAGTTCATAAAAAGCAAGTACATGAAAATGATTTAAGATCCTAGAAAAAAATATTGATTAGAAATAACCTCATGAAATATTGTTATAAATGTGAAAATAATTAATATTGATTTGCTGCTTAGTATCCATGGCACGATTCTATTGAATTTAATTCAGTAATAATGGATAGCTACAACTTATTTCAAATCAATATTAAATTGTGCTGTGTTGGAATATGTATAAAATAATTTTAGTTTTTAATACATAGACAATTTTTTGATTAGTTGATGCTTAAAAGCACAATCAGTTGGCTAATTGATAACAATGTTACATACATAGGGATCCTTTCGAATAGAGCACCAAGACGTGTATCCTTGTCGCCGTATCATGATGTGCAATTCATTGGGTAGAGCTCCACTTTGGTACTCTATTCGAAGGATCACAATGGAAGTGACATTGTACCCTATGTACTTGACTAATCTTGTCTACGTCTTTTTTAAAAAAAAAAATACAAGCAACAAGTATATAATGTGTCTTAAGCAGGTAGCAAATAGTAGGACAATTGTCATCATTTCAAGATATGATGACACACTAGGTCTTTTGTCTCCATTCTAAGTTATGATGACACACCAGGACGTGTTTCTTCACTTTTAGATATAATTTTAGATATAATGGCACAATACAGAGAAGCGCTGGGGCGTTCGTTTCCGAGTGGTTAAGGTCTTTGACCCCACATCAGTGTGGGTTTGAATCCTTCTTTCTCCAGAGACTCTGGGTTATTTGATGTTAGGAAAGTTATCAAGGTAGCTTACTTACAAAACGTCATTGATTCTTTCCATGTGCCCACTTTTACTTTATCTTGTTATACACAATTAATTGTTTGATAATCATATAGATCTATTTGACATCATCTTAATCTGTTTCAGATGTGCTGCTCTCATTACAAAGCTTGTAAAACCATAAAAAGCAACTGCCGCTGGTGTCGTATGTAATCATCATTACAAGTTGAAGGTCACTAGAGAAGTTGTTGATGTCATTGCTGATTATAACCACATCAAAGATTGATTCAAAGGACACCAACGCTGGCATCTTCTTTTTGATAAGGAACATTGACGATTCAATTAATTAGTTCGGATTAAAATTTATTTAAGATAACGTTTCATCAACGTTTGTTCTGTATAAATATTGAGATATTTATAGACATGTCTAAACCATCAATTTATTTGTTCGTGAATACAAGCAAAGTATCACAGACTGAGATGGAAGTGATAAGAAGCCTTAACGGGACGATTGTGGGCGTGGCTAGTAAGGAAATGTATCGTGACAGTCAATTAAACGAGTTATTATATGTTGTTATTGTAATCATGTTCTATGCCATGGCGCTAATGGTGCTCATTGCAACGCAAATAAAGAAACAGGGTCGTGGTCAAGAAATTGAGTACTATGATGAGTATTTAGAAAGAAATGACAGATTAAAGAAGAAAAAGAAAATGTTGGCGACAATATCAACGGTCCCAGAGGAGGAACATTCTCTAACTGCTGGAGAAAAGAGAGGAGTTCAACTTGTGTAGTTACTTTAGTTCTTTTCCTCGTCCTTTGAACTAAATGTTGAAAATAAATTTAGCACATTTAATCAACATACAAATTTACAATATATTTTACTTCTGATTACATATTTATATACAAAATCTTTCAGCAAAAATTCAAAGAATTGACCTGTCATGTGATAAAAATTATATATATTTACCAACTTTAACCTTTAGATTTTTTAAGAAAATATTCCTGTTTATTTTTCCCTGAAAAATAGTAGTTATCCAATTAAATCAATCAATCAATCGATCCATCGGTCGACCAATCCATCAACCATGATTCAACTGATTAATCAATCAATCATTGAACGCATTACACATTTTTTAATTTTCCTTTTGATTACATTAATCATTTTGTCACAGAAGAAATGAAAAGACGCATTATTGTCAAACATAGTGACGGACTTCTTGTGTGTTGATCTATTTTTGATCCGTCAGAAATTTTAAAAGAAATGCAAATAAAATGAGTATATAATTTCATAATAAATTGTTTCAATGATTAATATAATTTCAAAATAGAATACGTGGCCGTTTTAACTTTTCTTTTTATTCAGATCCCCGTCTCTATAACGTTATATGAATTATAGACTTTAGTTTTATATGCATGCCGAAACCACATTTAAATGACAGGAAATAAATGGAGAATCCGCTTTTGTTTTGTTTTTGTTTGGAGCATGCCTCCAGATTAATGTTTTTTCATGTCAATTTTGAAAACCTATTTCCTAAGTAAACGACTGTGAAGTGAACAAAGGAAGTAATTTATGCATTGCAAACGGCACATTCCATGTAAATTACCAAAATTAGGTCAAAATAAGTAAAATTTGCCCCACTGCGTGAGTGTGAACAAAACAGCAGGTATATGGTGATAAATACTACAAAATCAGTCATTAACCGCCTATAACATGTGAATTATAACTTGAACCTCGAATCGTTTTACTTTTTAAATAATCTTAGTACGTTTTTCTCTGATTTAATTTTCTTGAAATATTTAAGACTTATCTGGAGGCATATGTCTGGAGGCAAGGAGCTCTACGGCATTTCATTAACGAAACATGATAAAGTACATGACTGCTATTCAGGACTGTGTTACTTCGTTTAATTGCATGTTGTTATGTTAGGAGTATAATTTAAACAAAAACACAAAATAAAACCCCATCGAGAACCATCCGGTTTACTCAAAAGGAATATTTTGGACTGTTAATCGGGCAACCCGGGTTCGTTTCCCCGACAGTCCAGATCACTTTCGTTGGGATTGATCATTAAATCCTTTCTACACAATTATTTGCACTGTGCCTCTGTTCTAGTATAGTTCCTTGCAAAAGTAAACGCAACAAGTACTTGTAAACTGCTTGACAGCCTGCCCAGAAACAATGCGGTGGCTGAATTGTGCTCTGAAGAATTTTATTATTTTTTATATTTTGGAAAGGTAATATGTCTCAATGATGATCTGATAAATTCAATAATTCCACTTCCTCTAGAAGAGGAGGACCACAGGTGTCATTCCGTACCTTAAATTTGACATTTTATTTTATTCAAGCTAGCTTTTACAAAACATTATTATTTAAGTGGATCATAACGATATAGCATTACATATTCACTATATTTTACCATAATTATGGTTGAAATATTTTATTATCTGCTACGATTGGGCAATTTATTTTATAGTTTGAAATTCAACAATTTCACAGAACTTTTTATGCAGAAACATGTTTATCTCTGCCGTTTATTAATAGAATACTATTTGCAAATTGTATGATATGTCGGTTATAGAAAATTTGTAAAAGACAACAATGATTTTCTATAAAATATGTCAGGTGACCAAATAACTTACAACCATAGAGATGTCTTAGTTTGAATGAAACGTTGTCAAAACTGCTGTTGTGAGATTTGGATACTTTACCAATGTATTAAACTTTGTTAATAAAGGGAGGTAATTAGAAATTTATTTTCTATAAAGTCTAAATCATCTTTTTTTCAACAAGAAATGAATGCATATATTTCAATGATTACATATAATGTGAACAAATATTTGCAGTACATATTTTAAATATTCTTCGATGTTTGAAAATTGTTTTGGAGGCATAATTATATGAAATTTAACTTAATATAAGAATATGTTAAATATGTATAGTGCAAATGTTTATTCGCATTATAAATAATTATTAAAATCTTTGCATTCATTTCTTATTGAAAAATGTGGCTTAGACTTTATCGGAACTAGATTTCTTATTACCTCCCATTATTTACATAAAATGTAAATTTGCTAATATATTTGCAAATAACGCTTTTTGAACTAACAATATTGATAAATCTTCATTCGGTCTTCAGATTTATGAGATAAAACATAAAAAACGAGTAACAGGATCTTTAAATATTATCATTATGTTCAAGGGAACTTTTACTTTTTAGAAACTGTAATATGTTCTATAAGCGGCTGTTGATTTCTAAGTCTTTGAACTTTGTAAAATACATATATTTTGTTCACTTTGCCTTTTTTGTTGATGTCCTATTTGAACATAATGTTATTTGCACACATGTGATATTCAGTTTCTATATAAGTAAAAAGGTTGCGTTATATACGTGAAAATACATAAAGGGAAATTTGGCTCAAGTGATTGTTTAAACTGAAATCACTGAAATCACAAAATTATTAACTTACTAACTAGGCTTCTAAGCAATTATGAATATTGCTTGTTAGATTGTTATTATGATATTGGTAGAACATGCATTTACGCAAAAATAATAAAACACAACTCAGACATATTAAAACAACCACTTTATTTGAAGGTATTACATACGTGTTCCATTTAAATACATACAATACATACATAAGTATACATAATTCATTCTACATTACAGTCCCATATATATATATACAGAGAAGAAACCAAGCAAAAATAAGTCCCCAAAAATTCTCATTTTACACAAGTCATAATAAATGTTGAAACATGTTTATGTTAAAACCAGTAATAATTAAGTGTCCCTCAAATCATATCTGTGCTGTATATTTACGGCACACACTTGTACTCCGCATTGAAGCCTTTTCCCTGACCGCCAAAAACGGATGTTTCAAAATACAAGGTTAGGGCATTGCCAGTAGAGAAATACGGTACTTGTATGGCATCATATGTTTTCTGCACAAAGTAAAACCTACGATTATTGATAAAAGCATATGTTGGATCAGCATTTCCATATAAAACTAGGATATCATCTGGACATCTAAAACCTTGGCATACACCTATAATGAAAACCATATACACACATTTACTGAATATATGAACATGTACACAAGAAACTATATAATGTATAATTATGCCATGTTTAATTCGAAATGAAAGACTGTCAATGAACTTAGATCTTTTAGAACATCATTAAGTTTTAGATAAACACATTACAGTAAAAACTCAGACCAGCAAATAATTGAATGTAATTGACATACTTACCATTTGATAAGCGGACAGTGTCATAAGTATCTTCTACAACAAAGTCAACAAAAAACACTCGGACTCTTTGTCCAGGCGGACAAAATATGTTCCATGTTAATTGGAGTCCTCTACAATACCATATGGTTGGGTAGCCTGGCGATGAAATGCATTTTGATGTTGCATCTCCATAAAGAGTGTAAGAACCTTTATCTAAAATAGATTACATTTATCAACTGAATTTGACAAAAATAGTGTAATAAACAAAATATTTATTCAAAAGAACACTTTAAGTTTTTTTTATGATCACTTCAATTAAATCATTGTCATAAAAATGCTTATCTTAAGTTATGTCGGATAGAAGTAATATATCATATATTGAATGTACGAATTATTGGCTTCATTTTAAATACAGGTATCATAGTTTTGAAAACAGACTATAAATCAGTGATAATGAATCTTTCCTAGAATGTCCATGCTTTAAAAACTGCAATGCTCACAGTTCATCGTCATATGTTTTGGTATCCATTGAATATTCTACATACAACTTTCATCTTATTTTACTCTCATACATGCACGTACGCATTGCACGCACAAATAAACACACACAAAATGTATATAAACTATACTAACCAAATGTCGTGCATGGTTCCGATGTTTCTGTTTCACACGGCGCCACTTAAAGAAATGTTATAAAAATGTCAAAAATAAACACACAGGTGTCTATAAGTGAGTTAATTAAACACAATCTGAATTTTAAAAAATGGGGGCATAAAGAAATTGTTAAAAAGTTCATATATATAATATATGCCAAACAAAAAATATTATAATCATACAAATAAATCATGTGCTATGATGAAGATGGCATGAAACATATGTTGTTCATTAAACAGATTATTTTCTTTATATTTTGCCAATTTACATATAGATACTTTTTGATAGATTAGATAGACAACTTTCTTGTGATTGTTGACGAACAGGTGATAAAGAAAGTCGGGGAAATATGTAAATGTCTGAAAGTAAAGACACAATACCTTATGAAGGACTCTTCCATTATTGTTTCTAAAACTAGAGGTACTGTAAAGCTTTGACAATCTTTCTAAATGTCAATTCAAAATAAAATCAATTCAGTTAGTTTGCAATAAGACTCACCAACAATTTCGCAATGTCTACCAGTGAAACCAGGTGGACAAGCACATGTGTAATTTTTCACCCCATCAATACATGTACCGCCATTTAAACAATAACTTTCGTCACAGTCGTCAATATCTATTAAATTGAAAGTGTCATTTAGGTCATTTATACTCAGAACTTTATCATAAATAATATAATAAGAAAGGTGTTGAAATTTGGACCAAAGATTAGTTTAAACTTCAAAATGTCTCTCTCGTTTTCTGTTCTATCAAACTATTTCAGACAGCTCGCTTCACGGGGTCAACTACAGCCTCTATATGAAAATATGATACAATCAGTATTAAGCGCCTGGCTTCTTGGTCCCGTTATGCAACAAATGAATAAGGAGATTTCCTCACAAGAAGTAGGTTAAATGACCTTATGTTAATATGCATTGATGATTCAGTGCTTGAAGTTGTAACAAAGATGATTTCAATACTAAGATAAAGAATGATTTTTAATTTAGTTAACTATTCTTACTTTTTTCACAAAATTGCCCAGTGAATCCTGTTCCAGTGCAGTCACAATAGATCATTCTTTCGTTTTCAATATCACAAATCAGTTTACATTGTTCAAACATTGTGCAGTTACCTTCCACATATAGAGAACGTTATTTACAGGTAAGTTCAAAGTAAGGAAGTAAGGTTTAAGAGTAACCATTAATTAGAAATTTGTCAATTTTGGTAGATTTATCTTACAATTTCTTGTAAATAATCTTACAAAGTACGTAAATACATATATTCATGAAGGAAAATCCTTTTTAAACAGACATGTCATTTAAGGAAATTTATGTCTCTATCAAATACAGAGTTATTTGATATACAAATTCATTTTAATTAGAAACACAATTAGTGCTTACATTGAAAACAGTATTTCATCGCTTGTGTCGGCCTCCGGAAACCTGGTCGCAAACACATCATTGTTCCATTACACTAAAATACATTTTTTTATAAAATGATGTATATGTATATGAAATTATTAAATTAAACATAAATAAATGATAGATTATAAGGTGGAGTTGAGTTTTATTGATATATATGTATTTCTTCTTACATTAATGTATTACTTCTTACTTAAACACAAAGTGATCGAAAACACAAGGGTTAACCAATATAATAATGTTTGGAAATCAATAACTGGCGGGACTATAACTAGTAGATAATCTTGGAAAAGGGCGATTAATGTAACTGTGAAAATTATCACAATATAACATACGCAATAGAGCTTGGAAATACCCTTCAATATAAAGGATTTTTCATAATTAAAAGAGCCGGGGATCACCTCTGCAGTGTCAATTAATAAGACACGCAGTCTGATCACGATCCATGCTATTCGTTTATCAACTCTATTACAAGTCGAGAAACTGGTAGCGAACAGCATGGATCCTGATCAGACTGTGCGGATGCTAGTCGCATACGCACTATGTTGGTTTTGTCGTGACGCAGCTCAAATGTTACATAAATCACTTACGTCCGCATCATCTATACAGGTTTCGTTTAGAGTTGACAATGACTTGAATGAAGTTGCATTAACGGCCGCTGTAAAGCACGCTACGATCTGAGGTATAAATGGCCTATATTTATTTACGTTATATCTATTATATGATTTCTTTTTCTACTTAAACATTTGTTTTATTGTTAAAAAAATAATCTTGTACTATTATATTCCTTCTAAAAACATGTTTACATACATTTACTGTATTTCAAATAAAATTTCTTTTTATTTCTACCACAAGTCTGCACAAACCATTTTTTTCTTTTAACTTCCAAATTAGTGAAGGTTAGTATGAGTTAAAACTATTTTGTTGTTCAACATTGAAATAAAATGTTTATAAAAATAATTTTACTTGAATAAGTAAACATCGGGTATATGTACGTTACCGTAAGGAAGTGTATTGAATGCATCATTTTGTTACGTCAAGTATTATTCCAGTGAGAATCGATATTTAGTCAACTGAAAAAGAAAAGAAAAAGGCAGCTGTATAATTCTTGCTCACTTTTCTACCTATTAAATTATTTTGCTTCTCTTCTAGTCTTAACATCCTTTCATTTTTTCATTGATTTTCTGTCAGTTTCATTTATTAACGTTCAATGATAAAATAATCGCAATACAACAGGTTGTATGCAATAGTTTTTTTCACAATCTAATAATCTCATAATTTCTAGTATATAAAATAAATTAGTTGGCAAGGCAGAAACTTGAAAGACTTATTGTGAATAAACTAATAAAAGTTAACGTGTTCCGAGGGCATTTCGTGCTTTGCTATTATATACTAGTATATAGTATAGATGCATCTATTTTTTTATAATTTTTTAAAAACGTCCGGCGGTAGATATTTATTGATGTATATTGTTATGTGTTACGACGTTTATAAATAAAAATCATGAAGTCGGACACAACGGGTAGTCGCAAAAAAAAACTTTTTTTGCCATTAAGTGCCTGTGGTGAAACTCTATTTAATTTTAAAGCGTTTATCAAGCTAAATTCAGCCACCAATTTCACATTGATTTTTTTATATTGTATAACAGAAAGAACCTTGCGATAGGATAGGGAACGTTTAATATTATCGCGCTTTTCGGTTAAAGTACCGGTATGGAATTTTCAAGATGGAGGATTATTTTCGGGAAGAAACGTAGTTGATTTTTATTTCGGCTAATTATACAAGTAGTTTATTCTCTTGAAAAAAGATGGGAGGAAAATGCACATGCAAGTGTTCATCTCTTTTGACAATATGCTTAGTGTAAGTGAACATTTGTGTTAAATCGATATGTTACTAACACTTCACATGATAACTATGAAATTCATGTTCATGTCAAAAGCCAGACGATTCACATCTTGTTTATTGATATTATCTTTGTTAATAAAACGAAGCCTCAACAAACAGATGTACCATTGTAATGAAACTGTATTGTATTCAGTAAGTGCTTATTTTTAAAATTTACATAGATATGATGAAAGTACGAAATATGATCAGCACACGTCCATTTAAAATATCTAAGGTGGTAATCGTTAAAAGTGAATCGAAAATTGACTTCAGACACAATTCTTTTTCCTGGATAAGTCTAAATGATAATCTTTATTTGATTCTTAGTAATTTAAACGTAAACATATACTATGCTGATCTTGCCAGTTTTTTTAATGACACTTTATATTCATATCGTGTCAAACTATAGTGTTCAGAGTTTAAAACATAACATATCTACTGTGCGGTTGTCAAAACATGTTTATTCTACGGAGACTGTGAAGCAATAATCAATATTTTATGGTATCAAATTTGAGCATAGCATATCTTGAAACAGGTAGAGAAATACTTTATATCTATTTTCCTAAAAAGAACAGCAAGCGCAAATGAACTTCGCTCTCATTGACTAGAACAGTTCATTTTAAACAGAGTTATTTTGTAGAAAATCTTGGGAAATGTCTCTACTATTTTAATGCTGATTAACAACACGTGAAGCAGCGAAATATTTACATTTTAAATCACGAGAATACCAATTCTGACAAAAATACCACATTAGGGTCGTTCAAATAGAAGACCTGACCAAACTGAAAGTTAGAACATGAACAATGAAGTAAAAATAACGTTATCACAACTTCAGTACCTAAACAAAAATCAAAACTTTTCATTTTCTAATTTTCTTTTAACAAAAATTTTAAACAATATGAATGACAAAACAAATATCATAAGACTTACCTTAGCTGTTCTCTATACCTTGTTCAATCACTTATCCAATGAAGAAAATTCGCACAAAGTGTCTCATTTTATATACTTTAAAGAAAGAAAAAGAATATACGACATTGACAGATTTGATGCACGATGCAAAAGTGCAAAAGCTGTAGCGACGTATGTTTTGTCTTGAATAATGATTAATATATGTCCATGCAACACATGTTATTTTTCCAAGTATCGCAAAAAACTTGACATTATGGCGTGATTTTAAAATCGTTTATAGCGAAATAAATCTGAAATCCCCGGTCAAGTAGTATAAAAATGATCTGCTGAAATGCCATGCTGGCGGAGCAATCTACCAGGACATTCTTAAATATAGTGTTATAATGTTTTGCTGGAATGCTTAGCTTGCAGAGCAATCTAACGGGCGATTCCTAAAAGTAGTGTAAAAATCCTGCAATGTTCAGCAATCTAGTAGAACACTCTTTAAAATAGTATAAATGCTGCAAGCGGGGCATTCTAACATATAGCGTAATATATACTCTGCTTGAATGTTGCGCTGGCAGCACAAATTAGCTGGGCATTCCCTTCCATTTTATAAAATCTCTGCTGTAATGCTCAGCTGGAATGCTCAGCTGGCAATGTAATTTAGCGGGACATCCCTAAATATTACTCCTCATGCATCGTCTTTTACTAATACCGACTCTTAAAATGTTATTTTTATTGCCTGTATCAATATATTGCACTGGTCTGCGACTGTTTCTGATATCCTCGTAGACTTCCAGGATTTTTGGTGACAAACTGATTTATAACCTATTTTGCGTTCTAGTATCCCTCAGGACTCCGTTTTGTTGGTTTTCGACTTCTTGAACACTCTAAAACTTTCAGGAATATTTGTTGCCAATGAAGATAATGGCATTTTTAACTTTTATGGACCATCCTGAGTCAGTTTCTTTAGTCTGCGACTTATTCCTGGGCACTCGCAAACTTTCGAAAATCTTTGGTGCCATCTTCTATTTCTAGGGACCCTCCAGAATCAATTTCTTTGGTCTGCGTCTTATCCTTGGACACTCGTGGACTTTCTGGAAATTTCAGTGCCAATGACATTTTTTGACTTTTAGGGACTCTCCAGAATCCATTTCGTTGGTCTGCGACTCATTCTTGGGCTAAGGAAACGTTTAGGAATGTTTGCTGCCAATGGAGTAAAAAACCTGTTTTGGGTTCCAGTTACCCTCAGGGGTCCATTGAAAATATTTTCAGAGAGCATTGCAGAAGAGAATTTATTATACTATACTTCAGAATAATCCGCTTGTCATGATTGCTCTGTCAACTTATCTTTCCAGCACAGAATTTACACACTCAATTTAGGAATACCCTGCTAAATTGCTCTGCCAGCTCGGCATTCCATCAGAACATTTTACACTATATTTATCAATGCCGCGCTAGATTTCTCTGTCAGCTGAGTATTCAGGCAGAGCATTTTTACACTGCAATTATGAATGTCCAACTAGATTGCTCTGCCAGATAAACATTTCAGCTCAGCATTTTTACACTTTATTTCAGTATGCTTTTGTAGATTGTACTGCTATTTGAGCTTTCCGGCAAAACATGTTTACACATTTTTTTTTGGAATGTTCCGATAGATTGCTCTGACAGCTCGGCATTCCAGATAAACATTTTTGCACCTTTTTAAGAATGCCTGCCAGCTCGGCATTCCAGCAGAACAATTATTAAACTTTATAAAAGAATGCCCCGCTTCATTGCTCTGCCAGCTCGGTATTGAATTAAGAACATTTTTTACACTATATAAATGATGCCCTGCTAGATATCTTAACCAGCTGAGAATTCCAGCAGAGCATGTTTTTTTTTAAATTATATTTAAGAATACCTCCTTAGAATGGTCTGCCTGCTCGGTATTTGAGCAAAGCATTTTATACTATATTCAAGAATGCACAGCTAGATTGCTTAGCCAGCAGAGCAATTAAGTTCAGGAATTTTTACACTATATTTCCGAATGTCCTGCAAGATTGCCAAGCCATCTAAGCATTCTAGCAGAACATTCATTACACTATCTTTTAGAATGCCCTCACTGACTGCTAGATTGCTCTGCCAGCTGGGCATTTCACACAATATTTCGGAATGATCCGCTATATTTCTTAGTCAGCTGAGCATTCCAGCAGAGCATTTATTGTACTTCATTTAAGAATGCCACGCTTAATTGTTCTGCCTAGCATTTTTGTACAGTATTTAAGAATGCCTCGCTACATTGCTAAGCCGGCTCAGCATTTTGGCAGAGCATGTTTTACGCTTTATTAAGGAATACCATGCTAGATTCCCTAGCCAACGAAGCATTCCATCAGAGCATTTTTACATAGCATTTTGGAATGTCTGGCTAAATTGCTATGTCAGTTTAGCGTTTTAGCAGAGCATCTTTACACTTTATTTCAGAACGCTCTAAAAAATTACTCCTTTAGGTAAGCATTCTAGCAAAGTTTTTTTGGAATACCCCGCTAGATTGTTTTGCACGCCAGGCATTCCAACAGAGCATTTTACACTATCTTCCCGAAAACGCCGCTAGATTACTAAAATGGCTGATAATTAAACATGATTTACACATTGGATACTATGGGAAATCTTTGATTTCAAAATTGACACCTTTTTGAAATAAATACATGTATAAGTAAAGTGCTTTTAAACAAATGGATCATCCAGTAAGACGTAACAAATGGATCCTTACAGGAAGATTCATTCGAATGTATCATTAAAGAAATACCACTATAACAATGAGTAAATGAATTTAGTAATAAAACATCACATGTGTTAATCTAACTGCTTATTTATATATACAATTTTGTATTATGTTTTATTCAAAGATTCGATTTGGACTTGTTTTTTATGATAAACGTTAAATTAATAGATTAAACATGAAATATATTAAGTCATTTTCGGTACAACAAGCTCATTTTTTCAAATGGTGAATTTTTAAGATTTATATTAGCATAAAGTCATATAAATCTTATACAAAAAGTTTATTTTTTAAACATTTGTATTATAATAATGTAACTGCTTATTTTCCTGGATGAAAAGAGTTTGGGCGTGGGGTCAATTTACTTTTCTGCACAGCACGATTAGTGAAAAAAATCAATATCCGTCGCCGGCCTTTTAAAGAATAATTAAACTGTGGTGTAAAAAAAACTTAAAACAATTTAAACAATATGGTAAAGTATTTATGCTTAAACACTTTAAATAGCTAGTTACAAAAAATCATATCATATTTCAACATGTAAAGGCATCAAATTGCTTAACAATTGTAATCTTTTTCTCTTTATTTTACAAGTCTTTACAAACTAAAGTCATTTGAATAGTTAACGGATATTAAACAGTATGTGTTATTCTTTTTTGAACATTCTCTATTTGAAAAACGATCGTTTATGTAAAAAAGAAAGTGAAGCTAGGTTAATATAATTTTCAAATATCCTTTTTATTGCTTATTAAAAAAAGCTTCGTAACCAAATAAATTTAACTCAGTTTCGTTTTTTTAAAGAAGAAAAAATGAATGACACATCAACAGATTGGCAATCTGGCAAAAGTTTGTCAGCCACGAATGCTTATATGTTTGATAACGAACTAGGCAGTGATATCACTTTTCGCATGGGTGCCACAGGGGAGCGAGTTTTAGCACATAAATATATGTTGGTATGTATTTGTTTTGTTTTTATTGTTGTAAAATAAATAACACGATATAATAATAAGTCAAGGAGATAATTGTTACAATAAAATTATGTGTATTTACTGTAAGTTTACGCTTAGTTTTAAACTCTTTAAATATTAAAAGCGGCTACACAGAGGTTAACACGTCTGACTAGGAGGATTGCAGGTTGCTTGGGTTTAAAATCTGCCAGGGGCAAGCCATTGTGTCCCTGATCAAAAAACTTTATACTTTAATGTATTACTTAGTTGGTTCAATGAACGGTTTCGATCTTATTTAGCTGTATGAATTAAAATCGTATCTAGAGCATGTCCACTTTGACATACCATACATTATTCGATCTATCAATCGGTTTATTGAATGCATTTCAAAGATAAAAGAAAGCTGCACGTAAACAATTCTGTACTCTTTCTTCTTTATTTTACATTTTTCTATCATTATTGATAGCGCGTAAGTTACATTTCACAGAAAGGGAGTAGGCAGTGTAATGTTTTAAAACTGAAGTCTATTCTATTCATCTAAGAAATTGATCTATTGAATAAAATTTTTCGCGATGAACATCTTTTAGTGTATACTCGCTAATCGAAACTTTAAATCCATAGATACTGAAATAGATACTTTTGTATGTGTCATGTTAGTAATTCATATTTTCGGAAACAATACAATGTGTCGGAAATTTAAATCTATAACATAATATTCAGTATATGTTATTACACAATTTTAAAATGGAACTGATATTTTCAGTGCAGCAGAAGCCAGGTCTTCTTTGCTATGTTTTATGGTCAAATGGCGGAGATGGGTCGAGAAGTTATCATTCCTGATATAGAAGCAGACGTTATGAAAATCTTTCTAAGGTGTTGACATTTTACTTCACCTTCAATTTCTTACTTGACTTTGTTAAGTTAATATTATGTTTGCAAATTAAATAAATAAAGGATAAAAACAAAACCCAAATACTAGATCATATTCATGAATTCATGAACAATTAAAAACGTAGTCAAAAATGCAGTGACGTTAAAACATTTAACAGGTATTCATTTTAATTGCAACAGTCACGTGATAAATAATAAATTATAAATAATAAAATAATAAAAACATGTTGCCACTCTGTATGTTATGTTCAAACCGCTGATGAAAGGAAACATTTTCACATCTGCAAAAGCTGTAAGTAAAAAATAAACTGTATACTTTCATTTTTATTCACTATGTAAACACATGTTTCTGATCTCTCTCCCCTTTAGGACTAATATGTATTTCATTCATTCACCAACATCGTATTCTAGCACATCTTTTATTTCATCTGATTATACTGTTCACCACTTATTGTTGACAGGTTCTTATATACAGATAGAATTGACATAGCTCCGGACACGGTGATGGCACTCATGTACACAGCCAAGAAATATGCTGTAGAAGGACTGGTGACTAGATGTAGAGAATACTTGGAAACGAAGATTACATGTGACAATGTATGTACAATATTAGAACAGGCCCATATGTTTGATGAGAATGAGCTACGAAATCATTGCTTCATTACAATTTTCTCCAACAGCATGGACGTTCTGAAGAGTCCACTAAAGGATTATCAAAACCTATGCTTTGATTGCCTAAGGAAATTACTGCATTCTGATAAATTGATGGCAAATGAGGAAACCATCTTCATTGCTTGTTTGAATTGGGCAGAAGAACAATGCCGTTTAAAGAGTATAGAAATAAGTGATGTAAACATGCGTGGAGTGTTGGGAGAAATTCTGTATCTCATAAGATTTCCAAATATGGACCAAAGAACGTTTACTGATCTTGTTTCTGGCACAGGATTGCTAACTTCGGATGAAAAATTAGCGGTTTATCGGCAGTTTTGTAGATTGCCACGTGATGGCGACACATCGACAATTGGACTAAGATTTCCTTCAAAACCCCGCAATGCTACCGAGATATTCAGAGCAAGTCGTTTCAAAGAAGTTCTTGGGGGAATATTTGATTTCTGGGACAACAACGATAATGACTGTGATGCTATTTCTTTCAGGTCATCACGTGATATAAACCTAATAGGTGTATCGTTATACCGTCCTTTCCCAGATGGGATTATTCGCGGTAGTGTTAAGATATATGACGAAAGTAACTGGTGCATGGCAAAACTAGAGAACCTAGAAATAGTCTGTAGGGATGGCGATGAAACAACAATCGATATAAAATTCAAAGGTAGTGAAAAAATACAACAAAACAGGTGGTATACTGTTACACAACAAATGCAAGGATCCAAATCATTCTATGGAAATAGCGGGCAAAAACAGGTTCAAGGAAAAGGCGTAGTAATATCGTTTAGACGTAGTCCGATGGACAAAAACAAGACAGATGTTGATTCTGGTCAAATACCGGCTCTTCTTTATTCGTAAGGAACTCTTAAAAAGGCATGATATGTTAATATATGTATTCCTTTTAATAAACTTATGAATCTTTGAATACAGATATTTCAACCTTTAGTTGTTATATTTGGACGATTTGTTACATAAACATATGCGTTGGTCTGTAATAATCTAAGCAACTATACAATTTGATCTGTAATGGATTTTTGTCAGCAAATAAGTGTATTGTTGTCAATACAAGAAAAATACCATATATGGAAACAAACACAGAAAATTAATTCATGAATGATATGGATGTAAGCAAAGATTCTATCTATAACAATAACGATCACCTGTCTAATATTTTGTCCTAACCCGATAAGCAAGTATGCCTATAGAATGGGTTCATAAGACTATGCTCAAACGCGACGTATCCCAATAGATATTGTTTTCAGGATAATACCTCTCGTCTTACAACTGCATCTTGTCATTATCATCATGTTTGCTAAGTTTTAAATTGATAACTTTTATAGATTAAGATAAGCATTTTCGACACGAAGTTAAAAAAAGGGTATAACTCTAAAGAATAGCTTAATGCACAATTCGTTTGCCTTAGAACTGCGCATTGTCATGACAGTTTCACGTGAATGTCCTTGATAGTTTTGAAACCATTTTAATTCACAAATAGTTATATACAAAGGGACATGACTCCGAAAAGTAGCTTTCAGAATACCTTTTCTTGTTGATTTTTGTTAAAAAAATGTTTGGGTTGTTATAATTGTGTCATGTTGATTCCTTTAGTTAAAATCATTTCTGCAATTTTGACAGAAATGGTCATACCTTTAATACAACTGGTATTAAGCATATTGCCCGTTGTGCTAAGACTGCACCTTGTCATGATAAGCATGTATTCAAAGTTTTGTACTGATACTTTATTAGGTGCTGGAGTAATGTGTTGCTCTAAAGGTTTTGCACAAAGACGACACCTACGACGACGACGCAGCCATCAACTTTTTTCCAGATCCAACAAGTAAAAATCAAGCAACTAAAAGTAGAGGGCCTAGTAAGGCTGCACGTACACGCAGTGCGGGTCTGGCTCTTCATTAGTGTCAATTGCTAATAATTTCAGATTCATCAGATAATGGTTTAATCTGCATCCATTCATACTTCGACGCGATTTTCTTAATGTACTGGCAGTTAATTAAATAAAATCAGCTTGTCAAAAAATAAGATTTGGAGTTTGGAAATGATAAACAAACTTTTTATAATACAATGTAGTTTATCTTTTCTTTTTAGTTACGATTTTTTTTATAATATTCAACATTTAATTTTGTAATTTATCTGTGGTATTTGACAAATTATCTGTTATAATTTCGCATTTTGGTATCATTGTAGAAAAAAAAGAAAAAAAAAAGAAAAAAAGAGAACATATCTAAAATAAAATAATTGTGGGATTTTATATCTTTTAAAAGACTAGTGTTGTTCTTAAATCTTGTATGTCAATATGACAATATATGTTTACACCTTTTCAGAGAGATAGCCATAAAATGGAATTCTCGTGTGAATAGCTTCGTCATGTTAAAAAAGGTCTGTATTTGAGTCAACACACAATCAACCAGCAAATTCCTTGTATTAATAAGCGATTGCCTTTCAGGTAGTTTTCAATAACACAGAAGGCCCCATGACGCCAATATATTCCCCTTTTGTATCTGTGTCCTTATTACCACTGTAGACAGGCACTTAAATATTTTTTTTTATTTACATTTCTTGAAATTAAACTTTAACATTGCTAACTTTATATTAGCAGTCACTGTGTTCTTTGCGGGAAAAACACATTTGCATTATCTAAAATGTACAGTAAATAAAAAAGCTACATGGATCATGTTTACTTAAGCTTTGCAATGGGTACAACCAATGTCACAGCCTTCCTGGCTCAAGGTAAAGACAAAGTTCAAATATAAGATAATTACTTATAAAATCTTTTAATTTTGAAGTATTGTTTTACCTTGATTGAAATGTTCACATTAACAAGGCAATATTCAGGAACACATGCCATTTCTGTACAGAATTAAAGTCACTTTTGAAGTAAATGTTTTCATTTAAAAATATCTATAAATTATACTACCAAATAGGCTTTTACTGTAATGAAGCAAATCTCTTTACAATCTTCCGAAAGTTTTAATGTGCAGTAAAAACTCAAATTTTGGGTTTAAATCAGACTATTAAACTATCAACAATGGGCCCTTAACATATATTTTTGATTTTTACCAAACGTCAAATGCTAAAGTAAAATTAAACCAAGGTTTTACGACCCCAACAAGGGTTAAACTAAAATTTCAAAAATTTTAAAGGAAAATACAAAACCCTTTTGTCTTTTTTGTAAACCGTGTTTAAATAACATTTAAAATTTTGGCCCTTTATTCGTGGTCCCCTTGAAACAAAGTTTCAAAATTCAGTAAAAAAATTAAAAAACAGAGTAAATTACATTCTTTTGAAAAAACGGTGTGAGGGACATTTTGGGATTCCGTTGGGATTGAATTTTGGATCCCCAAAAAAGTTTTCACAGGGACAAAAAAACTTTTTCCTCAAAAAAAAATTTCAAATTGAAAATTTGTATTCAGGGGGTAAAAACATCAATTGGGAAATTAAATTTACAAAAAAAGCATTAACCCCATTTTATAACAGAAATTATGATTTAAATTAAAAAATTAAACTGAATGACCCCACTTCATATGAAAATATATTGGGTTTTTATTTCAAATTTTTTAAACTATTTTTCTTTGAAAGGGTTTTGGGGAATTCTTTATGAAATTTGGGAAAAAAGTATGTTTTTTAAATTTAAAATTTTGTTGTTTTTGTTCCCGAGATTTTTAGTTTAAAATTTAATACTTTTTGAAAACAAAATTTACTAGTTTTAAAAACTCATTTTTTTTTCTAGTCTATAAAAATAAAAAATTTGAAGAGAAAAAAAAAAAAAATTTTAAAAATTTAAATTTAACCCATTTTAAACAGTAATTGTTAGGTTTTGAAAAGAAAATTTATGATTGTTGAAAAAACCCCATTACAAAACATTTTGGGTTGGGAACCAAGTTTAGTTTTGAAAATTGTTTATTGCACAGGTTTCAAACCTAGATCTAAAACTGTTTTTAAGGGGGGCTAAGTATTTCTATTTTTGGAAAATTCCCAAAAATGCTTGAGGTACGATATTTTTATTATTTTTTTTTGAGCAATACAAAAAAAATAAAAGGGCCCGGGTTTTGCGGGTTTAAAACTTAAATTTGGGCCCTTTTTGATCTTTCTTTCCTTTTTCTTAAACTTTGGGAAACTATGATAAAGAGAATCGGGGTTATTTTAAGGGTTTCCATTCTTTGTAAAAAAAGCCCTTTTTAAATTTTTTTAAATTGGGGAAATTTTTGTTGGGAGGTTGTTTGGGGGGGGGTTTTTTCCAAAATTTGGAAAAAATTCTAAATTCAAAAAAAGGGATTTAAGGGGTGGAAAGCCGCAAAAACTTTTTTTTTTTTGTGCATTTTCTTAATCAGAAGGGTTTCCTGGGTAAAAAAGGGGAAAAAATAAATTTTAAGGTTTGTTATTTTTAACAATGTAAAAAATATGCTTTCAATCGAAAAACCCCGGGATTATCATTTCGTTTATTCATCATTTAAACCCAAAATCAAAAAGACAATTCGGGTTTTAAAAAAATTTAATTTTTTCTAAATTTCTGGTTTTTTCCTTCTTTTTATCTTTTGAAACTATTAAAAACGCTTCTTTGCAGAATGTTTTTGGTTTGTCGGTCCCCCATTTTTATTCAATTGCCCCTTTGTAAAGATCCTCAGGGGTTTTTCCCTCCTTTTTTTTAAAGTTTTCAAAAAAGTATAAAGTCTTTATAGGTTTTAAAATTTTTCAATTGGCCACGGCCTTTTTATTTGTTAGATCAAAATTGGTTTTATTAAAGTCAAAAGCATAGAGTTTTTAGATGGGTTTACTGAATGTTAAGAAACACCCTTATTTTGGCGTTCAGTATGCAGTTTTGGCATAAATTTTAAAAGAGTAAGTTGGAGTATTTTTTTGTCAAAATTTACAAAATTTTTTTTCCCCAAGGCTTCTTTTAAAAAATTAACAGGATAATTTTAAAAACCGTAAAAGAATACAATTAGCCGTTAATTAAAAAGAAATTTTGAAAAGCATTCTTTTAGAAATTACACACGGATTAACTGTCAGATAAAGACCGTTAAAAGAATAACAAAAAGCCCGAAAATTAAAGTAAAAGATGGGGCAAAAACAAGGGGGCGAATTCCCGGGGGCTATGACATGTGAAATTCGTTACAAAAAAATGGGGTATTGAAAAATTTACATTAAAGTGAGCTTATAAAAGGTTTTAAATTTTAAAAAAGGGAAATCAATGATTGCTGTAATGATTGCTGGTTTAGAAATCTAGCGGGGCAAAAAAAAAGTGAAAAAAATGTCTGCTGAATGCTCAGCTGGAAAGCTTTGCAGGGATTCTTAATTATTAAAATGTTTGCTGGAAGTACGGGGCAAAAAGCAATTGCAGGGAAATTAAATAGTGTTAATGTCTTTGGTTCGCAAAGCTGGCAAAAAAATTAGAGGGTTTTTAAAAAAAGTTTTTAAAAATTCCTGGGGTATTCTTTTTCCCATAGGGGTCATTTTGTTGGTCTGCGACTGTTTTGGAACCGTTTTTAGATTTTTTTGGTTCAAAGGGGAAATAATGATATTTTTTGACTTCTGGGGGCCCCAAAAAGATCTTTTCATTGGGGGGTATGGGAATCGAGACTTTGGAAATGTTTGGTGCAATAGAGATAAAGGCATTTTTTGCTTTAGGGAACGCAGAGTCTTTTTTCTGGTCTGCGATGATTTTGGACACCCCGATTTAAGGAACCCCGTGTTCCAATGGGATATTTTGGGATTTTTTGGACCTTTTTAAAAAGCTAACAGAGTTATTCTGCGATTGGACTGTTCTGGACATTAAAATTTTTGGAAATTTTTGTGCAAAGGGGATAAAGAAATTTTGATTTTAAAAGGGGGGCCAGAGAAATTTTTTTGGTCTGGGAATTTTCTTTTTAAAGGGATTTAGGGTTTTTGTTGCATTGCGATATGTATTTTTTTTTAAAATTTTAAAGGGCCCTATCAGAACAGAGTTTCACTCCAAAAAGTTTATTCAAAAGAAAATTCCTGAAAGCTGCTAGTGCCCAAAAAATCAGTGAGACAAGAAAAAGGATTCTGGGGTGGTCAAAATGTAATATGTAATTATTATTTGGACCAAAAATTCCCGAAAGTTTTTGAGTGCAAATAAAGTCGAAAAAAAAAAATGGACTTGGATGGCCTTTTGAATAAAAAATTGTCATAATCTCCTTAAACCAAAAAATTTCTGAAAATTGGAGTGCCCATTATAATTGTGAAGTAAATTGGGTTATTGCTTGACATTAAATTCCCGAAAAACTGTGATTTCCTCAAAACAGTGCAGACCAAAAAATGGGTTAGGACAATAATCAGTTGGAAAATGAAAAGTATCTTTGGAGTTTTAAACCCCCCCTTTTTACAAATCTGGAAGTTTCGAGGAGTAGTCACGGTCGCAGAAGCAGACAGTGAAAAAGATTTGCAACAGAAAAATTTTTTCAGAAGGGATTGGGTGCATAAGGATAAAAAAAGAAGAATATTTACGTGTTTTAAAAAAGCCCCGAATTTTTCCAATTGGCTTTTAAAAAACAATTTTTTCTTTATTTAGATGCCTGAGTTTGTTAAGTATATTGCAGAACATTTTTCACTAATTTTAGAAAGCTTTCTGGATTGCCCACCCGCTGAGCATTTCGCACTATATTTAGGAATGTCCTACTTTATTTTCAAGACAGCTGTGTATTACAGAAGAGCATTTTTACACTATATCTAGGAATGCACTGCTAGACTGCCTTGTCAGCTTAGCATTCCAGTAGAAAATTTATAAACTATATTAAGGAATATACTGCTTGATAGTCAAGACAGCTAAGTATTACGGCAGGACATTCTAACAACATATTTAGGAATGCACTGCTAGATTGCCTAGCCAGCTAAGCATTCAAGCAGAGCATTTTTACACTATACATGTATTAAGGAATGCTCTGCTAGATTGCCTAGCCAGCTGAGCATTCAAGCAGAGCATTTTGTCACTATATAATAAGTAATGCACTGCTAGACTGCCTAGCAAGCTTGGCATTCCAGCAGATCATTTTACACTATATTTAGAAATACCCTGCTAGATTGCCAAGACAGCTGAGTGTTTAAGCAGATCATTTTTACACTTTATTCAGGAATGCCCTGCTAGATGCCAAGACAGCTGAGCATAACAGCAGATCATTGATATCCTTATATAAATTGAAATGCCTTTTTGTTTAGATCACTGTTTACTGCCAACTTCTCACATACACAGATAAGACTGAACTGCTTTGATATTCGCACTTACACAAACAGTAAAGATCCTTGATAAATTCATCAATAAAAGTTCTTTATAAATACATATACAACGTGTTGTAAGGGCGATAAATGGTCGTTTACTATATGAAATACTGAAGGGGAGTTACATTTTACTTTAGTAGTGTGCAATAAGGTTTATTTAAGCTGTAAGCTGTAAAATTTAAGGACCAATTATGAAACAGACATGTCTTTGCTACCTTTATTAAGCCTTGCAAGCTTGTGTGAACATTTAATTACTCAATATATTAAAATACTTTCATTAACAACAGACAGTTTCAACAAGGCAAGCATGAACATAGCAGTACTTACAAAGGTTGTTGGGAGAAAAATACACCACTTAAGGTATAACTCTATTCTCGGGTCTTCCATTTAAAACCGACGGTAATTAAATCGAATAGGACAATTATGAACAACACAATATATTACTTATGTTTTTAAAATACGTTGGGA
>NW_026860345.1:0-139023 GCF_026571515.1 Ruditapes philippinarum | reverse complement strand
GTTCTTCAGTAAATAAGTTATTGAAAAGATGTCTGACATTAATAATCAATTTAAAAACGCTACTAATGTTCAGTTATAACAAAACTGCATTAACGTCGACTGAAAAAACATTTGGTACTTTTTTTTCGGGTGCTACACATAATAATAAGTAAATAAATAATGTACAGTTTACTTTAATATATGTAAAATCACTTAATGTATGTGGACTTAACACGATATCGAAATTAACTTAGTCAACAACTCAAAGTTGTGTTACATGTTTAGTATATTTGCGTGAGCTTAATCGAAATAACGAATCTGTATCATAATGTCCGAGGTTCTTGTCCGAATTTTGACGCAAAGGGCCGAGTAGTTACGAGCACAATACGTCACCAGATTGAAATGTATGTGATGTGATTGTTATAACCAGTATTATGTTAAGCAATAGCATTTTCCAAAAATGCTAGGAATCGCCTTTCATCCCGGGTTTTTCTTTTGTTATCATATGACACTTAAACTATCGGTACTAATTGACTTAGTGTGTACGAGTAGAAGAGTTCATATCTTGTAAATTATATATGAAGTCATCCAGGAACGGCGAAAATAGTAGTATATCTACAGAGTGATAGTTGTCCACATTGTTGTTTAAAATTATATCATAAACTAAGGCGACGTAGTTTTTAAAGAAAAATCAATTTCCCATTGAACAATGAACTATGCAGACCATGGATATAAAATATATTAAAAGAAAAGTCGATTGTACAAACATGAAATGTTATCAATAATTGATCTTAAACAGCCAATGTCATATTTTAAATAGGGGTTTGAAACCCTTTTTAATATAATCCCACAAAGCCCTCTGAATACATAACCAACTGTGTAAACATTTTTAAAAAAGTCTGCAAGAAAATTTCTTAAACAAAAAACTGCTTGAGAAAAACCTTTAAAAGACCCGGGGAAATTTTAAAACTTTTAACATGTCGGGTTTTTCCGATCATTTTTTATGATTTCATTACCATGGGGGATTAAAATTTTTTGAGAAAGTTTTTTTAACTGCCCCCTTTGAAAAAAATTTTGGGATTTTTCCCAAAATTAAAAAATTTTTACCATTTCATTTTTTAAATTTTTAAAATTCTTTTTTTAGGCCGGCTAAGAGGCGTGGGGGGTTATTTTGAAACTTGACAGAGTCCCGGGCCCCATAAAACGGGCCCTCAAATTCAAACCCGACCCGGGAAAAATTTTTAAAATTTTGCCCGCGTTGGGTTTCTTTTAGGGATTCTTATTTCACTCTATTTTGTAGTTTTGTTGTTGTATTATCTTTGTTGTTGTTGTTTTGTTTTTTTATTTGGGAGCGGGGTTCTTTGGGGAGGGAAAGGGGTATACCACAATGAAGCATGTACATTATAAAAATGATTATACATGTATATGAAGTTGAATTTAAAATATTTCTGAATGTTCGTATCATGTTTTTCAATGTCTTTGTAAAAGGGTATGATAAAATTATGTTCCTGATTAGTTGATGTTCCTGATGCCTTGATGAAAATAAGTTAAATTTTAAACATAAAATAAATGTTTTAATTATAACCCTTTCATATTTTTCCTTGAAACAATATTGCAAATTGCAAAACACCATGCAACCATACAATGTCATCATTCAGAGACAAAATCGCTTGCATGTTTGAATGTACAAAAATGAGTTGCACTCAGAAACTATTTTATTGTCACGTCCGTGTTATTTGTGCCGTGTGGGGGCTGGAAAAAGTCTCCCCGTACATTTAATCAATGATGTTATTTTTTCGATCCTTGAAAATCGTTCAGTAGCACGACATTATTGCTGTGTATATATTTTAGATGGTATTTTTAGTTTCTTGTATTTGGCCTTTTTCAACTTGGGTGGTTCCAGCATTCCTACTTGAAAACTGTTTAATCACCCTTAGGATATGTTGCCTGATTTTTAAATTTGTCGTTTGACATCTTGTCTGTGATATGCAGGCTTCATAACCTCAGAATATCTTTCAAAATTCCATTTTTTAGTTCCGCCTATTGTAGCCGCTTTTCATGGAATGACACTACTGTGTCACATTGAAGGTTCCATGATAACCGCCGTATGAACACATCTGCAGATGTTTCTAAATTCAAAATTTCACCATTTTTGTGTTTAAATGTTGAATTCTGCTTAAGCCGGTGCTAGGGGGGCGTGGACGGTAACTTGCACTTTTCAGGACCATCCATGAACAGGCTCAATCAAACCGAGCCTGCAACATTTTACAATTATGCCGTGTTGGGCTTTCTTTAGGGATTTTGTTTTTCTCTATTCTATATTTAAATGTGAAAACGGGTTAACCTAAATACTATCCTTTTAAAATTATATATGCACACAAATGTGTTGCACTCTTAATTTAAACTGTTTATGGTAGTGATGTATGTGCAGAAACTGGATCTACTCTTAAATATAATCTTTTTAGGGTATTGAGGTGTGTGCAAAAACTCGTTGCACTCTAAAATATGAATCTATTTGAAATGTATGTGCAAGCTGGTTTGCACACTAAAATTGAATTAATTAAAAGTAAATTTGTACATGTATCATGTGTATATAAGTGTGATCAAAACGGGTTTAATATCTTTAGGGTATATAGGTGTGTGCAAAAACTAGTTGCACTCTGAAAATAAACATTTTATGGGTATTTATGTATGTGCAAAAACGGGTTGCAGTCTCAAATGAATCATTTAAAGGTATTTATATGTATGAGCAAAAACAGGTTGCACTCTTCAAATGAATCTATTTTAGGACAAAAAACAGGCTGCATTCTTAAACTCAATCTATCTGTACTCTTCAATTGTATTTTTAAAGGGAATATAGATGTGTGCAAATAGGGGTTGCCCACTTAATTGAATCTATAAGTGTATATAGGTGCGTGCAAAAAACATATTAACCATTAACAGTAAATATACCTGTGCAAAACGGGTTGCCCTCTTATAGTGTATCTTTTAAGTGTACACAGATGTGTACGAATACGGATTGAACTCTGAAATTAAATCTATTTAGAATATATAGATAGGGGTCTACAAGAAAACGGGCTTCACTCTTAAATGAAATCTTTTCAGGGTTATATTTACGTGTGCAAAAACGGGTTGTACTCTCACGCTGATTAAGGCTATATATGTTTGCAGAGACACTGATAGATGTGCATGTAAATAATTGGTTGCACTCTTAAATCGAATCTATTCAAGGTAATTAGGTATGTGCACAAACGGGTTTCATTTTGAAAATGAATAAGTTTGTACAAAAGCGACTGTTATTCTGATCATAAATAACGGGTACTGTATATAATATCAACGCTCTTATTGTAATCTATTTTAAAAGCAACCTCGAGCTCATTGTTGTAAACCTAATTATTTATTGTTAAGTAACTTTAAATTACCATTATAGATCTAATAGTGATAAATAATCAAAATTGTAAAACTAAACATAATTTACGAGCGATTTAAATCGCACAGAGATCTTGTTGCAAAATAGTTTGGAATTTTTGGTTTAAACAATCCAAAATGCGAATGGTGATTCATCAAAATCATTTCACGTCTCAAAATATCTCAACTTACAGGACTAATGATTTGATTCGGTTTTTTTAAACTGTGAGAATATACTTTATTCCATCCTTTCCTTAAGCGCTTTGCCGTTTGGTGCAGTTTCATTGTATTAAGCAAATACCGGGTTGCGTAATAGCTCTCCCCAAAGGAATAACATACATGAATATATTTCAATGTGAGTATCTTTTTGAATAAATATATCTTAATTCATAATTCTCGGGCCTGATATTTATAAAGTCGTAGAGAGATATAAAGATATGAAAAGTAAACGCATGACGACTATTGTCTCGTGCGATTAAGGTATATGTAACCGTTAATTTTTGAAATTCATTCGGCGTCTGAAAATCAGACGTTGGGTCAGTGTATTATATCTTTTTATAATACCACATACTGAAATCATCCAGATCATTCAAACCAAACAAATTAAAATAGTACTGTAATAGACAAAAAAACGTCGAATGAATCATAGTTAATGTAATCTTACTGACGTACCGTTGGTTTCCCGACAAGGATTCAAAGCGTTTTTGTCACCGTCTGAGCATGCGCATTTGTAATCTTTTCCGGAAACAGGTAAACATAGATGGCTGCACGTGCTTTGTAAACATTTGCTGAAAACTAAAGAAAATAGCCCACTTAACACATATCATCTTCACATAATGAACCAAATGTCATTCCCTTTATGGCATTGGACTTAATGCAAAATAGCATCATGAAGAAATGTGAATATAATATCTAACAAATTTACACGATTTGTAATGTTATACATGTATACTGAATTAGAATCTCTGGCAAAACAGTTATGTTGTCTTTATTTCTGACATATCAGACTAGATTTTCATCATAAAGTCGGTGCACCATCAAGGTGAAATTTTAATTTACTTTTAAATACCAGTGAATCAAAATTAGCATACATAACAAGATATTCCATAACCATTTTAATCATGTAAAAATACTGACGCATTTTATGAAATTGAAATAATGTATGTAAAAAAGAAACGCTAAAGTGTCAGGCATGCATTTTTATTACATGCTTTTCGATGGTTTATAGAAATATATCAGTGATTTAAAACTGGTAATTTCACTGTTTGAAACAGTAAAATAACCACTTTGATAATTTCACTGTTTTGAGTTTAAGCCCATTACGTTGTTTCAGTGAAATGCCAGCGTGCACAGTACTGGGTACCAACTTAATGACGTGACGTTGTAAATGACGTCACGTTGTATTATTATTTGGCTTGCTTTTAATTCAATATTAGGTTTTATTGATTTTTAAAACGTTTCTTTGCATATAATAAAAAGAAAATTTGTTTAGTTTAGTGTAAGATCAAAATATATTTCACCTTGTGAACACCAAAAGTTCATATTTCACTCGTGGCTGCGCCACTCGTGAAATACACCTTTTAGTGCTCACTCGGTGAAATATATTCCGATCTTACACTGAACTGAACAAATATTCTCTATGTCTTTAATGCATTCAAATTTGAATTTGCATTATGCTATGAATCATAGACATGGGCATGCAATTCCCCAAGGATGAAACAATGACCTGAAATTACTTAAATAATAAAATTAAAGATAATTAGTTTGAATTGAGTCTTTGTAAATACTCGTAATGATGAGAGAATCTCATTATCTATGTAATTATTTACATCTTGTCTAGAAGAGGGATTCGATTCATTCGAAACAAAACTCGTGAACGTCCGGTACATTTCGTTATTTTATTACTGAAAGCTTTGAAATATATCTTATGTAAATATTAATAAATATTAAAATCTACTCTGTTCATTAACAAACATTTACCAAAAACGAGTCTTTTAAAGTTCGCAATAATATATTAAAATCATTAACTCTGTTTTTACATGATTGGCACCTGCTGATCAATTTTGGATTTGTCAATTATTGATTAAGGTCAGTAACTTCAAAACTATCAAATTACCTGTTCTAATATCAGATTTCTTATAACTAGTAATTCCAATTAACCCGGAAAAATTTGAAGGTCCAACTTGCTCCATTTCCCCGCCATCTACACTTAGTCTGTTTACATGGCTAGAAAATAAAGAATAAGGCATTCACATATTTATTATAAATTTATGAGTTTATAAAATGGCCGTTTTCGCCTAGTGACCCGGGTAATAAAACTTAATTTATTGCAAAATAAATGTTTTTATGGTCACTTACAAGCTTGATGGTGGGTTTCATTAGGTCTTTAGTCATAGGTCGAAATATATTGGGTTCGAAAAAGCCGTGCTAGTAAGTACACTAAGGTTATCGTTATGAGTAAGTACAATGTGATAATTGAAACTGATTAAGTCCGCCAGTTTGCTAAAGTCCTTAATTGTAAGGAATACTTTAGTTAAATGTGCCTTAATTGTAAGGTAATTGTTTACTGCTAAATATTATTTTAGTAAAATACGCCTTAATTTTAAGGTGGTTTATTCGACTTTAGTTGTAAAGTCCCTAAGAATTAGCAGTTTGTTAAAGTCCTTAATTGTAAGGAATACTTTAGTTAAATGTGCCTTAGTGGTAAGGTAATTGTTTAATGCTAAATATTATTTTAGTAAAATACGCCTTAATTTTAAGGTGGTTTATTCGACTTTAGTCGTAAAGTCCCTAAGAATAAGCAGTTTGCTAAAGTCCTTAATTGTAAGGAATACTTTAGTTAAATGTGCCTTAATTGTAAGGTAATTGTTTACTGCTAAATATTATTTTAGTAAAATACGCCTTAATTTTAAGTTGGTTTATTCGACTTTAGTTGTAAAGTCCCTAAGAATTAGCAGTTTGTTAAAGTCCTTAATTGTAAGGAATACTTTAGTTAAATGTGCCTTAGTGGTAAGGTAATTGTTAAATGCTAAATATATTTTAGTAAAATACGCCTTAATTTAAGGTGGTTTATTCGACTTTAGTCGTAAGGTCCCTAAGAATTAGCAGTTTGTTAAAGTAATTAATTGTAAGAATACTTTAGTTAAATGTACCTTAGTTGTAATGTAAGGTAGTTGTTTAATGCTAAATATTTTTTAGTTAAATACGCCTTAATTTTAAGGTGGTTTATTCGACTTTAGTCGTAAAGTCCCTAATAATTAACAGTTTGTTAAAGTCCTTAATTGTAAGGAATACTTTAGTTCAATGTGCCTTAGTAAAATACTCCTTAATTGTAAGGTGATAATTTTCAACGAGTTGAAATTCTTTTCTTAGTCAATGTTCCTTGATTTTAAGGAATATGAGTTCTTTTCTTAGTCAATGTTCCTTAATTTTAAGGAATATGAGATAAAGCTTTAATTTTAAAGCCACTTTTCATATAGACTGTTCTGTTTTGTTATTTGATAAAGTTGTAGTATGAATTTCTTTTAGTTTTTAAATCATTTGTTATTTGTTGGTACCTTTCTATGCTTAAACATTTAGTATTTGTTTGATCAGATTGTAAATTCCTTTGCTGTATTGTTTCAATTTGTTTGCATGTAACTTTATTGCATAGATTGTAATATTTTTTTATGTTCAATCACAGTCATATATTACTATTTTACCGGTTAACACAACAATTAATTTTTCAATATATGCTTAATGTGTATTAATCATATAATATTATCACATTAATATTTCTCTTATAAATTATATTAATGTCAAGTTAATTTACTCACTCAAGTCTGTTGTTTAAATCCAGATATTTATCATGCCTTTAAAACGAAAATTGAACTCAATGATGGGTATCCCAGATAATTACTGTAGGGTTTCCTATCCTAACATTGATACAGCTGTTTCATTAGTCAGAGCTTGTGGTCAGTATTCGTACATGATGAAAGTAAACATCAACAATGCTTATCGTATTGTTCCTATACACCCAGATGATTTTGATACTTCTTGGATTCAAATAAATGATAGATATTATTACTTTACCTATGGGTCTGAGCTATTCTTGCGCATTGTTTGACAGGATAAGTTCTGATATTCAGTGAATTGCAGAAAACAAACTTGGTTAATATAATTGTGCACACATTCTAGATGATTTCTTTTTTGTTGGGGACAATTAACAAACTGTGTGAAAAAGGTTAACAAATTTTCATTGCTGGTGTGCTTTAGTTGGTTTACCAATTAATCATGCTAAAACTTGTCGGCCATGCAGAATCATGTCTTTTGCTTGAATTGAATTGGACTCGGTACTAATGGAGAAAATATTGCCCCAAGAAAAATTTAATAAGATTCCCCTAGCTCTTGACAAATTCAAGCATCGGGAAAAAGCAACTCTCCTTGAACTACAGTTTGTTATTGGTTTGCTTAATTTTGCTTGTGCTGTTATTGTTCCAGGCAGGGCGCATTTTTACGTCGTATCATTGATCTAACTATTGGTTTTAAAGAAATCTCACCATCATAGACAGTTATCAAAAGATGCTAGAGCAGATTTTCTGGCATGGTCATCGTTCATGTTTCAATTTAATGGCAAGTCGATGTTTCTACCTGACCATTGAGTCACTTCTGTGTCATTAGATCTTTTCACAGATTCTAGTAATGTCAGATTTGGAGGGTACCTGTCAAACAAATGGTTTTCAGCCAGTTGGCCTAATGAATGGTTGGAATATCACATAACTGTAAAAGAAACTATTTCATATTGTTTAAGCTTGAAATGCCCGTGTTAGTTTCACATTTACTGCTGTCTATAGCACATTGCTACAAATGGGGACTTGCACAGTTGTGTGCTAAAGAATAAGACTGGGGAACATTGGAGCTGCCTCCACTGCAGGGCAACAAGGTTTTTTCAGAAGAAAAGATTGAACTTACAGGCATATGGTCATCTTGCGCATTTAAAAAGTATATAAGAATTCCTATGTTACAAGTGTAATTAATGGCAAATGGATAGCAGTCCTCTAACAAATGCATAATAAGTTTTTACATGCATTAATTGTAAGCAGCATTCACAAGATTTGTAAAAACAATTTGTTAACTTTGTTGTCATAAGGACAAGGGCCTTTGACATATAGCCATAGTCATTCTGCTTTGATTACATCTTCTTTCAAATTAATATGATCTCAATGTACAACTTTGCACAAATAATGCAAATAATTTGTAAACATGTGTTTTTCTAGCATTACAACAGTCACTAAATTAAGTTATGTCATGGGGACAGGGACCTCTGACAGTAAGGTGTTTTCAAACAATATATTATTTGTTAAACCATTGTGCCAATTTGAAGTACCTGGAGTTTTGCTATTTTAAACTTTTTCTTTTCAAAAATCTTTAATATCTTTGCATCAAGAATTTGCACATAATCCTTTTTTTATGTATTTTTCAAAGGAATGGCGGCAATTATTCCAATCACAACATCACTTTCTGTCATGGGACACGGGCCTCTGACAAAAACTTGTTTTCAAACACAGACACTCACTTGTAATTTTGTGCCAATAATATGTATATATGTTCATATTACGAATATTAGAATTTGGTATATCTTTTTGTTATTTACTAATGTTCAATTTTAAAATTCATGATTATTCCTTTGTGTTAAGGGTAAATTAAAACTTCATGTCTTAGGTTAAGAATGCCAGCCCATGGTTATATTTAAATTTGTATCAATTTAAGATCTACTTGGAATATTACCATATGGTGATATCAGTATACACCTTTACTCTAAAAAGGTAATCTAAATAAAGACAACATTTATTTCAGTCACAAGTTTACTTTATGTCATGGGGACAAGGGCCTCTGACATACAAGGTGCCTTCTAACACATACAGTCAATTAAATCCGTAGTGCCAACAAAAATGTTGTCTTATATTAGGTAGTTTAGTTATCATCTTGTGATGTACATATTTTTAATATTCTTGTTTATTTCATTAGCATTGTTTCAAACATTTAAAGAATAATTTTGTTTGTCCCCTTTTACATGACTAGTCAATTTCATTAAAGAAGTTTTGGTTGGGGGGAATTGTGTTTTACACAATTTGTGGCAATATTCTTAGAACCCAACCTTTGATAATTTTTCGGGATATGTGTGTAATATAATTTTATATACATTTTTCAGAAACGTTTGCTTTGCTTTGTATACAATTTTATGTTATATTATAACTTTCATATCAGCATTGTTTTATATGTTTATATGTCATTTATTATTAAATGGCCATTTCACAATTTTATGTTAGTTTGATAACTTTCATATCAACATTGTATTATATGTTTTTCCGTCATTTATTATTAAATGGCCATTTCAATTTCAAAGTGTAGTTGTTATTCTTGAAAATTATCAAACAGAGAAAACTTCTTCAGGCAAAGATACAACAAATTGAAATGTTGACATAAAAACTTAATTTATTGCAAAATAAATGTTTTTATGGTCACTTACAAGCTTGATGGTGGGTTTCATTAGGTCTTTAGTATAGGTCGAAATATATTGGGTTCGAAAAAGCCGTACTAGTAAGTACACTAAGGTTATCGTTATGAGTAAGTACAATGTGATAATTGATGCTGATTAAGTCCGCCATTTTAGAAGAAGAAATAATTCATAACAATTTTCAATAACCCACCATCCCACCCACATTCAGTATTCAATTTTTGACAAGCTTATAAACATCAAAAAGGTTTTGTGTTTGTTTATAATTTTATATACAAATGATTTTTCTTTTCACTTCAAGATATGTGTGTATATTAATTTCATGCACAGTTTTAGGCAAGGCAATATTCTTAGAACCCAACCTTTGATAATTTTTCGGGATATGTGTGTATATAATTTTATATACATTTTTCAGAAATGTTTGCTTGCTTTGTATACAATTTTATGTTATATTATAACTTTCATATCAGCATTGTTTAACATGTTTATATGTCATTTATTATTAAATAGCCATTTCACAATTTTATGTTAGTTTGATAACTTTCATATCAACATTGTATTATATGTTTTTCCGTCATTTATTATTAAATGGCCAATTCAATTTCAAAGTGTAGTTGTTATTCTTGAAAATTATCAAACAGAGAAAACTTCTTCAGTCAAAGATACAACAAATTGAAATGTTGACATAAATGCAAATAACTGTTAACATAATATCCATAACACCTGTTCAAAGTTTGTGTGACTATAAAGTTACATGAACGTGTCGTTTAATCATGGAAATAGTGATGGTAATGTTTTATAAACACTCTGTTTGAGATCCCATATATTGAAATTAAATTAAATATAAAATGGTTTTTACATTATATGCCGGTGACATAAACCTTTATTGTAGGTGAAAGAAGTATGATTTCAAATTTTATAAATCATAAACAATCAAAATACCAATAAGAGCTTCATTCATGTTTGCTTAGAAGCACAGAGTTATTGTATTAGTTGAAACTCTCCCTTCATATGATTATAAGTGCTTCTTTTCTTCTTTTTCTTTGTTTCTTCTGTTGATACATTTTTAATTCTTACAGCATGTTTCACAATATAGGACTTCATTCTTTTTAACAATGAAATTCTATATTCAATATGAAAAAATTAATGATAAATACAATCTTTATATAGCAACACCCTTTGGGACATTAACTCTTTTTGAAACAGGTGTTCTTCAGGTTTAATTGCTCTACATAGACCGCCTCCGTGGTCGAGGGGTTAGAGTCGATGACTTCTAATCCAGTTACCTCTCTGGTGTGGGTTCGATCCCCGGGAGATGCTCTGGTAGTTTAGCGCGGAGGAAGGTAGTCTAGTACTGGTGTAACTCTCCAGGAACGATGGTTAGGAAACTACCCGCCTATATGACTGAAATACTGTTGGGAGAAGGCGTAAATTGAAACAAACAAACAAACAAATTGCTCTACATACGGCCGCTTCGAGAAGGTTGTGCTGTACTTACTTATGCAATGCGATGTAAAGTTTATCTCCAACAAGCGTCATGCCATAAAAAATGTAACGCGTTGTCATGTACAATTTTTTCTTTACCCCTGTATCAATGTTGATCCGGCCAATAACGCTATTATGTTGGTCCAACCAAAATAAATTCATACCTGAAATAAGAAGATAGAAGACAATGACAACATCATATACGTCATTACTAAATTCGTAGGATTCCGACAGTTCCCATGTCTGGTGGTGGATCAACCCATGGCTGTCTATTTGTTTTCAAATGAGACGGCACAGACGGATTTTATCTGAACAACTGGCTATCATCAATAATATCTTATCTAAAGTTTGTCGGAAAAGGCCAAGAAGATGCGATTGACGTGTGGCTTAAATAAAAGTTTATTGTACACAAATCGTTCTCTCTGAATATTCAAACCATTACAAATGAAAATCTTACAATGGGGAACAAAACAATAAAAGCTAGTTGCGCATTATTTATGCGTCGAGGGCTTAAACGTTCTGAGATAACATGTTTGACGTGTTAGATTGAAATTACATTAAAATAAAAAAAATACATAAGTGTTTGAGGAAAATCGCCAGTTAGCTGAGGTCCGGCATTTTAGAAATCTTGACTAGTTCTATCAATGAGTAATAATCAGATTTCAGGAAGCTTTTGAAAAAAGCGTATAATAAAGCGCTTTTGAAGAAGACGCCATAGTCTTCTTTCCTAAATTACACTTCTGGTAAAAGTATGATGTTGACAATCAGTAGATAAATATTACATTCATTGATAAATAACTAAAGTAACGATGACTCACTTAACAAAATACTTTTTAACAGACATTTTATTTAATTATCTCGTTTAAATAAAGTAAAATTAAGAGATCAACAAATATGGCGAACAAGATATTCGGAGACACTTTGAATTCTTCGATGACAAGTTAAAACCATTAATTCAGTCCAATCAAATTAACGGAAAAAAGTTCTTACTAATGATTTACGACAAAGTCCGAGGCAGATCTGGTTAATGTATTGAAAACTTTATGTTTGTTATACAATCATAAGGGCTTTCTGTGTCGTTGATAACACCTTTTTTCATATTATTTACGTATACGTGCGTATTTAATACGTATTTAAGAATGATGCTATGATGTCCATGGAAGTATCTATGCTGCCAGAAAATTTTTAATTATGTCACGTGGCCTCTAAAGCTAGATATATCACATCGTCGCCTTATTTCCAGAGTAACGTAACCATTTCTCCAGCTCGTCTAGCTCTATTTGTTTCCATTGAGGACGCATTTAAATGTTTTTAATTTTAATTTTAATTCCATAATGACGCATGACCGGTTTTTGGCTACCAGATGAGTGACGTTAAAAATTACCCAGCACATTATTGTATTTTGTCGCCACCTTGATTTTACAGTATAGCTATAGAAGGATCTTTTCAACAAATTTGCAATACACGTATGTAACATACAAACATGTAAGTTTTAAGACATTTTATTATAAAAGTTTGATATTTCGAATATATTTGTGCTGTTTTGAAATGTATCTTTCGTGTGCTTTAAGTAGATAGAATCTGAACCTTCTTCGGATACCAAATTTCGTCTGTCGAATTTTCAGATTATGACGTATTTTTTCATTTTATAATTCCTGTTTGCTTCTTATCATCTTTTAGGGTTGAATTGATTAATTTGCTCATTTATTCATATCTGCAAAATACATCTGAACCACCTTATAAAATGATGTTATTGTCAGGCTACGGAAGAAATTCTATTTTTTTCTTCAAAGCTCAGGCAGAATATTGATTTTTTAAGGCTTAGGCAGAATGTTCAATTTTTCTTCAAGGCTTCGGCAGAATGTCCATTTCTTTCTTCAGGGTATCGACATAATGTTCATTTTTTTCTCCAAGGTTTTGACAAAAATGTCCGTTTTTTTCAAGGCGTTGACAGAATGCAATTTGTTTCCTTCAAAGTTTCAAGGCTTCAAGGAATCAATTTCACATCGGATACAATCTTTTTATTAAGTGCATCTGAATTTAGAACATCTAGTATTAAATACAAACAAAGGTGCTATCAAAGCAACATAATATCGGCATTTTTTACCAAAACCTGCACTTAAAAATAAAAGCCTGGTGATTCCGAAAGACAAAAAGAACGACATAACAGGCAGGCAAAACTACATGCCAGAGGTAAGACAGCCTTAAAATTAATTGTTAATGAATATCACTATATATAAAATGCAAATTTGAATGCATCATTTTTTACTCTGAAATAAATAAAGTCAGTGAGATGAAACACTTAATTTGATATTTTCGTGACAGTTATGTCATTTCAAATCGCATGTTTGTAGTTTATATTTTGAAAGAATTTTGTATGCCTTTAAATCCAGATATTGCAAACAACAATATTATGTATGATTTTTATTTTTTGATTATAAAAACATTGAGGCAATTAAATTTGGAAAAAGTCAATTGACTTTATTGCAAAACCTGGCATGAACAGTCAGGTATTTCTAAATTGACAATTTACTTTACTGTAAAGTTAGAAACATTTGTTGGAATGGTGACCAACATTATTCAAGATAAAGGGTAATGAGAAGTTGGAAGATGGTAATATTTTGTTCTGATTGTATATAGAGCTCTTAGTCTTATTGTAGTCTAAGTTCACACATGACTATCATTGTTAGATTTTATATCAGTTTGTTTCTTGTATTCTTTGTATCCGATTATTTTGGCAATTAGCCTTAAAATAAATAAAAATACTTATGTGATTTGATTTTCAATATCAATTGTCTCCAATGATTGTGATGTATTGGTCGATAAGAGATAATTTAGATCATTGTTGCATCATGTTTGTTGGAGCTATAAAAAAAGAATAAAGATCAACAAGGTAAAGGCAACGTTCACAGGACGCAGACCCCCAACACACCTAAGCATGGCATCTAGAAGACACCAGACAAAAAGCTGGAGTTGACATAAGGGCGGCGAAAGGAGAGGGACATGTAATGAGTGAAATAATATAAACTAAAACGGGCCCATATGGGAATTTAAGGGATAAGGACTGTACTGGTGAAAAGGGGAGGGGGTAAAAATGGGAGGGGGAATGAAAAAATACCTAAAGATAACGACAATGTAACAAGGCAGACATCACAAAACATGTAAACATTCAAAAACAAGTAACAAAACAGACATGGAAAACACGTGAAGGATCACAGAGGGGTACCGCCGCCTTGGAACGGTCAGTGGTAATTAAACCACTGGGGAGTTTAAACCGGTTTTAGGCGCGCCAAACCTCACTCTTTGTCCCAATAAGTTCCTAAATGACATGAAATTGTAAATAAAAGTAATCCCCACCAAGTGATTTTCTAACAATGGTCATGGTTACTTTAGACGAAATAAATAAAACACATGAACGATTGTGTAAATATGTCGAAAAAGGTACGGCCTAATGACCATCACCTAAGTACTCGTATAAACCCGTTAATTTATTCGGGTTGTATCCGAAATCTTTAATCAATACAATACAAGTAAAATAGTTTCCTGCGGTGAACATTTTAATGATATAAAGATATTTCATTTAACTATTTTCAACATTATTTGGGGGAGGGGGGGGGGATAAAACGTTTGTATCAGGAATATAGTTGACAAAAATCGATCAATATAGAAGAAGGTCTTTGGAAACTGGTGACCGTTGAAGACCGGAGAAGGTCGAACATAAAACAATTATTTCTTTTCAAAGCAGCCTCCAGATTCACGCTAATTTTCATGAAAATTTTGAAAATGTATTTGAATGTATAATAAAATAACCAAAATGAAGCAATTTGCACATTATCAATGAAACTTATTACTAACGTAAATTACCAAAAAGTTGTCAAAATATGCATAAATAGCCCTTACTGCGTTAGTAACGCAGTAGAAATATAGTTGTAAATATTCAAAAAAGCAGTCATTAACCGCACATAACATGTAAAATATTACTTGAATCTTGAATCATATTACTTTTCCCAAAATCGTAGTACTTATTTATCAAGTTTGATTTTATTGAAATATTTAGATTCATCTGGAGGCATGCAGCTTTAGGAAAATGATAACATAGGCCGACCACTTTATGAATAATTCCGAGCAAAAAATAAATAAAGTAAACACACAAGTTTACGCAGAAAATATCTCTATCTCGAATATTTTAGTTTTGTAGATTTTCAGTATAAACAATTTATTGTTTGTAAAATTTGAGATAGATATTAAAGAAACATTGATAAATTTCAAACACATCATTCAAGTTTTTCCACCTTTAACGGTAAAATAATTATAGAAAATTAGAAATATCACGTAATAGTTTTTTGTTTTCAATTAGGTATAATTCGGACTAATTTCCTACAGGTAAATCCGTAACGTACCGGCAAACGGTATTTAGCTTGGTTTTCGAAAAGGTCAATTAACCAATCGTTTACGGTTTACAGATCACATGCTCCTCTATGTACCGAAAACAGGTCACGTGCTCCTCCATGCCTCAAAGTTAAACGCGTAACAATACACTTAATTCAGCTTTTAACATACAAACTTCGTCACAGTTTTTACATTCAAGACAAAAACATCATGAGTAAATATGCCCAATTTCCTGTAGTACAAGTTTAAACGATGAAACTTATGATTCAAACAGAGATAATTTTTGACTGATAACAAAGCATTCGTGATGAGCTATTGCGTCCATTGACCGTTTTTATATACGTTAATGCCCAAATATTTAAATTATTTAACAACTTCGAGTTTTTTTATTTATAAATAAAAAAGTTTCTTTGTGTGTGACGTCCTTTTTCAAATATCATTGCCTTTGTTTTACTTATATTTATTTTAATCCCAAAATATTGCAAAAGTTTTGTTTAAAGACTACATAGTGTAGCTCCTCTTCGGTTAGCTTGCGGTCAAATCGTCTGCGTGTAAGTCATTTTCTGCTGAATCATCAGTCATTTTCACTACCAATCTTTTTTTAAGTGTTCAAATAACACATCCACTTTTAAAATTTATTTGTTTGAGAGCTTTTATCTTTCATACTTATTTAAATTTCATTCCAAAACTGTCTAGGATTTGAATTTTCCAATGAACCAAGCCGTTGTCCGTCTTCCTGTTTACATTTATGTTTATATTTGAATTTAGTTTTATTTTATTTTTGTTTTCGAATTAACCATATTCTTTCTATTTACATCAAATATGTTTCTAATATAACATGTCTATTCCTGTTAAATTCGCGTTTTGCATCGCGACAATCATAATTAAAACAGACTGAGTTGTTAAAATTCGTTTTATGTTTGAAAATGATTATTTGTGTTTATAAATTGTTTGCATAACTTAATTGTTTTATAATAAAGTTACGTCAAAAATGATGCTGTCATTGTTTCAAAAGAATATCCCCAAACTGATTTATCTAGATTTTTAAATTCCAGAAAGATGTGACTTGATGTGTCATTGTTGAAATTGTATTATCTTCGTCTCAGCTTTCTTTTCGACAAAAAGTTGTTTTTTAATTTGTCAAGTATAAATAAAACTATTTTGTTTACAAATATGCAAATTCTAGCGAATGTGCAACGTATCAAATATAAACTATATCTAAAATCCAAGATAAATCCATACATCAACAGAATTATTACAATATCTACAACTTTGAACCTCATTTTCTCAAAATAATAAAAATGCAAGTATTAGTCCAACAAAAGTGGTTAATTCGTAATGCCTGAGAATTTATTTTGTTCTAAATAGTTAGCTATACGGAAAAATATGAGCAGTGCATACAGTTCAGTCATTAATCGAGATTCTGAAAGAATAGCGTAGCCCCGATTTATTCTAAAATACTGTGTTTCCAATTAATACGCAAAACGTCCGAGCGGGGACACAAGTCCCGCGAGGGCTGTACCGCTCTTAGATAACACGTAAAACGTGTATTAGTTAAGTATTGAAATCAGATAATAATCAAAAGAAAATGCATGTCTTAGTATCTTACAAGTTTGAGAAAAATCCTTAATCAGCAAAGCGGCAGCATTTTGATAGTCTTTAACTTATTCTTTATATGACCTATCATTAGATTACAGGATACTTTTTAAAATATAACAAAAGAGATCAACAGTTTAGACTTTTGCAAGAGAACCCCATAGTCTTTTTTCCTACGTAACACTTCGGGTAGAACTATAATATGGAATATCAGTAAATTTTATTATTACTGATAAGAATTAATGATGATGAACTTAAAAAAAATTTAATATCCATTTTGATACATCATCACATTTAAAAAATAAAGAGTGTAAAAAACGACTCTCTTTAAAGATTAACAAAAAAGTGGATCCTGTCCTATTATGGTTCGAATCCAAGACTTAAAGAACGCAGGGGAAAAGTCTAGCAGATACACTCTGAACACGTTAATGTCAGGTTGAACACCACCAATTATTTCATATTTATTTAACGCTTCAAATATATCTGCAATTACTTTATCACTTACAAATTCCTGGAAATATCTAATTTGTACGGAAGCTCATTGAGCCTGTTTTGATTTAGATGTTAGAAGGCAACAATTCGTACTTAGATGTTAGATATTAAAACTTAGATCTTAAAACTTAGTTTGTTGTACTAGAGGTTCCGTAAAAGCGGGAAAACGCCAGATTGACTGCAAGTTACACATGAAGATGTATGTGAGGTAAGCGTCTAATTGTATATTTTTTAATTTCATGTTTTTCTTTTAAGAATTGCAGAGGTATAACTATTATGTTAAAAGATTAGGTGATTATATCTGTATTACTTGAAAGGCGTGGTGAAAAACAACAAATTTTAATATGAGGTAAAGGCGCTATTTAGCTTATTGTATCTTCATTAGCCAAACCTTTCAACAAAAAAGACATATGATAAGGGACACAAGCGTCAAAACTGATATCTGTTGCATGTATGTATGTTATTCCCAAATTGTCAAAATTTGGAACAGTATTTAAATTTGTGTAACTGCCAGTTTCGTTGTCTTTGTAATATGTACAATAATAATATGATATTTTTTTCCAATTGCAGAATCGTATTTATTCCTTTTCCGGACGACGAAAATTGTGTCTACATCGGCATGAATTTTTGGAATTCGCCGTAATAACACCAGTTTCTAGTGTTGTGATCATGGATTTAGCTGTCATTCTCAGAGGGGGGCATTTAACAAGACTAGAACTAATAAAATACTTATCTATAGTTTATTTTTCAAGGATATTAAAGTAATACTGAAAGCTTACGCACAATACGTACACAAGGGCGAAGTAAGGCACCCAATTTCTGTTACAGTAGTAATCCCGAGGAGTGCCAAGTGTGAAGGTTTCGATCGATGTAGCACAAATTGAAAACTGACTATGTCTGATGCTTATGCCACAAGTCGATTAGGGAAAAACTAATGATCGCAGAGCACACCGATTATTTCGGCGAAGATAGATATCGAAAGGTAATTACTGTGTGTGCCATGTAAATGGTTACGACAAGTTAAGGCCAAGTTTTTAAAAACATGATATGAATTCATTTTGATATCGTTTTTTAATGTAGATATGGTTTTCAGTTTTTGTACATTAACTGTGAGTATATTGCCTTGACCTAAAGTGACCATGATCTTAAATCACTGCCACGCCCCCCCCCCCTTGGACCACCTGTTTGATGCCCTTTATTTCGATCGATCGAGACAAGGTCTCCGCTTGGTTATACTCCGATTTTGTCTAAACTCATTGCTATATCTGTTGGCCTGCGCATTTAAACACACTTCCTAACTAGTCTGAAAGGCAAGCGTAAGTGCAGAAGTATCGCGTGACAATTAGTTGATATGGTTCTTCACCTGACATTTATTTGATCAAAAGACCGACACAAAAAATAAACAATAAAAAAACGTACTGCATAACAAAAAAAAACTGTTCAATCTGTGATTTGCCTTATCAATGGAAGTTAAGAGAGCATGCAACTAGAACCACGATAATGGTATGCGGTTTTTATAAAATCGCTATGGATTCTTTCATTATTTTTTGCACGCTTTACATCTAGTATTATAGCTTGTTTCGCAACAATTGCTTGATAAGCCATCATTAGGTACTCTGCCAATATGACGACCATATAATTTCTTTGTAAAATTATATTGTGCTTATTCAGTAATGCGATTTCTTGTGAATATTAATGATGGTCCCAAAATGTAGCCAAGATCAGGTCACACCATCAATCATTTGTGCAGAATTATGCCCCTTGTCATCTAAGAAAAAATTTACAAATGGCAACGTATTTCAATACTATATACATGTATATAAGGCAAATCCTTGTCTTTTAATATACTTATATAACATGGTAACCCAAATCGGAATCAAAACGCAGATACTGTCATCATATATTAATAGAGAAGTGCACGTCGTTAGAATTAAGGCAATGGTTAAGTTTCATTAAGGTGGTCAATGTGAATAGACACACAATTTGATCGGCCCATTTATTGAAGCTTTGACTACACCAAGCGTTCCTCATATTCAAAAGGTTTATCAACAAGATTCCTGGCATCATTTTGCACAAAAGGTATTATTTTGACACACAGGTAGAAGGGCCTGAAATCACATAAATCTAATGTTAGCATTGATATATAATTAATAATATAATAAATATAATAATAAATAATTAAATGATTATATTATTTATAATTAACAATTATGAATACCAACACGAAACCCAATTACATGTTTTAACAAGTCATTGTAAATGCTCCATAATCATCAGTAATTATTCAAGGTACAATGTTAATGATTCGTTAAAAAGCTGTCAGAAGCTTTTTGTTATTCGAAGATAACACTTCAACAAGTTTCTCGGTTTCGTTACAATGAAGCCTAAAGTTCTGGCATATCTGCATGTCTTCTTGATCAACATGATGACAAATGTTATGCCCACCATAGATTCCAGGTTGGTACAAAATACTTTTTATCAGGTCTTCCGTAAGGTGTTTCATTATTCATTTGGATTTTGCTTATCATGTAGAGTTCTGCTGGGATCAAATCCATAAAAGAATATCTAAGGAATTCAATGTGAACACGAGTTGTTATATCCAAACTCTGACATCAATAAGATCCTTGGAAAAATGAAATACACCAGTGCAACCTTGTCTTCGAAGTAATCTCTACCAGAATTCTAAAAGCTGATTTGCTAACTCTTTCCATACATTTAACTTTTTTAACCCTGATACGCTTTCTGTGCCGGTTTATGTGAAAAAAAATGGTTGAAACAATGCTGACGTTGAATTTAAAGTTCCTCTATCGCAACGAAGGAGCCTAGAGACTATTCCTATTTTCTTTAATGTGTCTGGGTAGTTTTACGCTATCGCTGCGGGCGAGTTGTCGCTGTTTGATACCTCCAGCCATAAAATGAGTCAAATGTACAGATCGCTCCGTGAATGCAGAATCAGCATGGCTTGAACTTACTGTAACCATTTACATGCCAAACATAGTAAATCAGTTCTAGTCATATTATATGCTGCCCTCTAAGAATTACAATTGTGATTACAATACTAAATCTTGTTACTGGTGTAATAACAAACAGCAAAATTTCAAACCTCTATGCCCATTTAGAGACCATTTTCGTCTTTCAAAAAAGGAATAAAGAAAATTCTGCAAAAGGAAAAATAATCACATTATTTTAATTCACATTAGAAAATTGACATTTTTTGATTATCATAAAACTAACAAATACACAATTTTTGTCGCAAATAGCGAGTGTATATATACAATTAAGTTATCGGAGTCAGTTGATGACCGGTTGAGTCAAGACTCCGTCGGAACCTGAAAGAACTCCGTCAGAATCCGTCGGAGTCGATACTTAAATATTTCATGCTATTTTCAGGTTAATTGTTACCTATATAAAGGGAATGAAATTGGCAACCGGGGTTATTAGTTTGGGATTAGTTTAGTTGAGTTTAGTTGTGTTAAGAGAAAATTACATGTGAGGATTATTCAGGATATTGTCTGTAAAATAAAATAAAATAATTGGATTATAAAATAAAGAAAGTTAACAAGAAATTATTGTGTTTTACTTAAAATAAAATAAATTCCAGTGTGGCAAAGAAATAGAATTCTACAGTCCTAAAACTGAAAGTTATTAAACTTCGCCACATTGTTTGGTCCCGCGAACCGGATAACAGTCAGTGGATAACATTCAGTGGATAACATTCAGTGGATACAATAAGTGAAGGAGAGTGCTTTTAATAAGAATTGTGATTTGGATATTGTTCAGTGAAGAATTGTTTGTTATCTTGGATAAATTTATTTGGTGAGTGTGACTTCAACTAAAACTAAAAATGACTAAAGTTAAACATTTAAAAGGTGTTAGGACAAAATTTAGAAATATTCTGCAGAAAAATATTGATTTTGGAAACGATCTGATAAGTATTGATATCGAAAGCTGTAATATTGAGAAAAATGTGCTGGAAACAAATAAATGTATTCAAACTTTAAAAGTGTATTGTGAAAAGTTAGAAGTTCAAAGTGAAAAATTGGCAGCAGCAATCGAAGAAGGTGATTCAAAAGTAATTGAAACAATTACTGAAGAAGATTGTGAACTGTGTTCTGAAGCTGTAGAATGCTCTATAAATCTACAACAATTTAAAGAAATGCTTCTCAACGAAAAAGAGAAGAGCGAAATGAAACATGTTAAAAGTGAATCAAGTGTAGAAACACATTCAGATGAGTTTATGGCACTACACAAGGACATGCAAAAACTCATGCAGCTACAAATTCAACAACAAGAAAGACTACTGGACATTGAAGTAAACAAAGGTAAACATTCTTCTACAAAATTACCTAAACTAGATTTAATATCATTTGGAGGAGATAAGACAAAATGGAGTGAATTCTGGGATTCATTTAAATGTTCAGTGCATGAAAATCAATCACTTTCAAATAGTGAAAAATTCAATTATTTACGAAATAAAGTATTCGGAGAGGCTCAACGTGCGATCTCAGGTCTAACATTATCGGACGCTAATTATAAAATTGCAATCGATATCTTAAGGGAAAGATTTGGAAAAGTGCAAGAAGTAGTTGACTTACATTACAATAAACTAATCAATTTGGAGCCAGCATCGAATAAAACCGGAAGTTTAAGAAGCTTGCTCGATACATTTGAAAGGCATTTACGCAGTCTAGAAGTGTTACATCAAGATATTGATCAAGCTGTGTTTGTGTCAATGATACGAGCTAAACTACCTGAGGAAGTTCTTGTCCAGTTAGAAATATTAAATGGGTCAAACAATGAGTGGTGTATAGACAAGCTTCGAAAACTATTGAATGAATACATGTATATACTTGCCAGGGAAAGAGCAGAAAAGAAAGATAATGTGTTGGAAAAGAGAATACATGCATCGTCTATTCAATCAGAATACAAGCAAAATTCAGCTCAACTAAGGAGCTATACATATTCAGCTCAGTCAAGAAATAATACAAATTCACCCCAACCGAGGAGTTATTCGAAATCAGCACAATCAAGAAGTTATTCAAGTTCTGCTCATGTGCTTACAGTGAATAACCCTAAGCAACTTACACAAAGACAACAGACTGAAAATTATGCAGATAAATGTCGTTATTGTCAGCAGAAACATTGGAGCGATGAGTGCACACAATGCCGAACTATAAATGAAAGAAAACAGCAATTGAAAGACAGCTGCTTCAAGTGTTTAAAGACAGGTCACAAATCAAGTGAATGTAAGAAAAACAAAATTTGTGCACACTGTGGTGAAGTGAACAAGCATCACAGAAGTTTGTGTCCTCAAAAATTCAAGGTGAAGGAATCAATGACGCATTTAGCAAACGAAGAAACAGAATATAAAGAGACTGAAAATTCTGAGGAAAATGTTCTCGTGTCGTCAAATGAAATGGTTCTAATGCAGACGGCGATTACAGATATTAAAAATCCAGATACCTCTGCAACACAGTCTGTTAGACTTTTGTTGGACTCTGGATCTCATCGGACATATATAACTGAAAACTTAGCAAGAAAGTTACATCTCAAAGTAACGGGAGAACAGGAAATAAAACTTGTAACGTTTGGTAATAATAGTACACAATGCATCAAAACAAAATGTGCTAACATTGATGTTAAACTGAAAAATGGTGAATACCATTCAATCAGTGTGAACATAGTTCCGACAATAAGTGGCAATTTGCATCGAAGTCCAGCAGGCGTTTTGAATAAGGAGCACGTTAAACATATTATTGGAAGTGTTGATTTAGCTGATAAATTACCAACTAGAAACGAAACATCATCAATAGAAATGTTAGCTGGTAACAGAGCTGCATTACTGGTACTGGTACTGGTACTGCAGTACGTACTGCAGCGATTTTGCAAGTACTGGTACTGATACTGAATTACTCTTACAAAATTTTGCTACTACTGGTACTGGTACTGCATTACTGTCTTAAAAAGTGGTACTGCTACTGCATTACCCAGTACTTTTGGTTTTGATAAAAATTAAAAATAACATCAATTTTTCTCATAAAATAAAGCTGTAAAATACATTAACTATATTTTATTTTTGTGAAAAAGTAAGTTATCAAATCTTAAGATAATTTGCTGCAATATTCCTTCAAATGTTAACATAGTATTCATCATAAAAAGCACCAAAGACTTTAAGTAAAAATTAAATTAAGATAAACAGACTCAATAACTCTTTACCCTAAAATATCCTTATTAAAATCTTTTATTACTTTGTATTTACTAGTAAAAAGCAAAATAAACACTAATTAATTTCTTCTATTCTAAAAAATCCCATTTCAAGTGAAAAAAGTGATATTGTTAGCACAATAAAAAGTTGTTATTTACTTTGGTTTAAATTGAACAGAGGTGTGAAGGTGTGAAAGGCAACAAAAGACTGTTGTGTTTTAAATGAAAGATGTTTGCATTTTTTTATACAGTTGACTGGTTAAACTTACTAAACAATTAGATATGACATGAATATAATTATGTTGTAAATATTGTTTGTAAAAAGTATGTTAAAACTATAAAGTTGTAAATATGTTATGTTAACTTTAAAGCAGCACGCCTCCAGATTCATCCTAGTTTTCATGAAAATTTTGAAAATGTATTTAAAGGTAAAATATTGTTAAATGAACAAAGAAAGTACTTGACACATTACAATCCGCACTTAAAAATCCACGTAAATTACCAAAAAAAGGTCAAAACATGCATAAATAGCCCCTACTGCTTTAGTAACGCAGTAGAAATATGGTGATAAATACTACAAAATACAGTCATTAATTGCACATAAGATATAATTTATCACTTGAATTTTTAATTTGTTTCCTTTCTCAAAGTTTTAGTAATTTATTTCCAAGTTTAATTTTGTTGAAATATTTTGGGTCATCTGGAGGCATGCAGCTTTTAAGTAAATAATGATTTTATTTCTTTGCTGAATAATATTTGCTATTATTTGTTTGACACTGTATTTATTCAAACTTTGATGAATATATAAAAGTAATGGTACTGATACTTAATTACTTCACCAAAAAAAGTACTGGTACTGCAGTACCGAGCTAAAATCTAGTACTGGTACTGGTAATGGTACTGCATAATTTGCCAAGTACTGGTACTGGTACTTAAATACTACACCCTTAGTACTGATGCAGCTCTGGCTGGTAACGACTATTATTTGGATTCTATTCTGTGTCAAAAGATCGAACTAAATCCTGGTTTGTTCCTTCTTGGGTCCAAGTTAGGATGGATCCTTACCGGAAGAACCTCTGATCAAGATAGCGATGGCCCATGTATGCTTATTCTAACGCATGGTAATAATGCAACAAATACAAGTTTATTTGCCGATGTGGATAGTGTTGTACCTGTGAAACCAAATTTAGAAGACTTTTGGAATGTGGAGTCAATAGGTATTATAGAAAAACAAAATATTTCAGATGATGAACATGCAATGAAAATGTTTCAGGATACAATCCAGTTTGAAAATGGCCGATACCAAGTCACGTGGCCTTGGACTGAAGAATTTCCTGATTTACCTGTGAACAGGGACTTGGCAATAGGTCGCTTAAAAAGCTGTGTTAATAAACTAAAAACAAAACCTGAGTTAATGATGAAATATGATGAAGTTATGAGAGATCAGCTAAGTAAAGGTGTTATAGAGAAAGTTGAAAAATCACCAGTAGATGGTTTGGTACATTATTTGCCACACCATGCTATTATCACACCGCAGAAAACAACAACTAAGATACGCGTAGTATACGATGCTTCGGCGAGAACAAGAAAAGAAAATAAAAGTCTAAATGAGTGCATGTATAGGGGACCAGTAATGCTACAGGACCTCTGTGGTATGTTACTACGATTCAGGATGCATCCAATAGCAATCGTTGCCGATATAGAAAAAGCATTTTTGCAAATTGGATTAAAACCTAGTCAGCGTGATGTCACAAGATTTCTTTGGTTGAAAGACTGTAAAAATCCTACTGTAGTTACTGACAATATACAAGAATTCAGATTTTGTAGGATTCCTTTTGGAGTAATCAGTAGTCCGTTCTTATTAGGAGCAACGGTAGACTTCCATTTAAAATGTTATGAAAATCCAGTTGCAGAAAATCTAAGAAACAACATTTATGTAGACAATGTTATCACCGGAGCTGAAAACACAAGTGAAGCAATACAGCTATATACAAATTCAAAGGCAATGTTTGCAGATGCCTCGATGAATTTACGGGAATGGATTACCAATAGTGATTTTGTAAATGAATTCATTCCAAAGGAAGACAGAGCCGATACAAAAAGTGTTAAAGTACTTGGACATCATTGGAATGTCAATGAAGATACAGTTACAATAGCAGGTCCAAAAAACAAATCAAATGAACCGGAGTGGACAAAACGTACTGTGTTGAAAACAATTTCGTCGGTTTTTGATCCACTTGTCTTGCTATTACCAGTACTCTTACGAGGAAAAGTGTTTATTCAATCATTATGGCAGAAAAACATCGACTGGGATGACAATTTGACTAAAGAAGATCAAGAAAAATGGTTGTCTATTTTAATAGATATTCGCAAAATAGACACGTTGCAATTTCAAAGATGCGTTTGTGCGTTCACAGGACATTCTAAGAAATACTTATTGTTATGTTTCTGTGATGCATCGGAAAAGGCATTCTCAACAGTGATATATTTGCATGTTTCAGAGAAAAATACAACCGATGTAAATGTAATATTTGCAAAGACAAGACTTGCGCCTATTAAGAAACTAACAATTCCTAGGTTGGAGCTTCTAGCAGTTCTGATCGGACTGAGGTGCTTAAAATTTGTTAAAGAGCAATTAAGAGTGCCTATTGAAAGGCAATTTTTATGGACAGATTCGAAATGTGTTTTACAATGGGTTACGTCGGATAAGAAATTACCGTTATTTGTAAAGAACAGAGTCAGTGAAATCAAAGAGCACATTGATGTTAACATGACATACATACCAAGTAAAGAAAATCCAGCAGATGTTGCATCCCGAGGGACAACACTGGAAACATTAGCAACTGACTCTAATTGGTGGCACGGTCCTAAATGGTTGTTGAAGCCTACCTCTGATTGGCCAACCGATTATCAAAAAAACGATGATAGCTCACAAATAGTTGAAATGGAAGAACAAACAAACAAACAAGACAAAAAAGAGACAATGTTAATGCAAACTAAAATTAATGCGGAAGAACATAGTAATAATCCTCCATTTGACATTGACAGTAAAAGATTTTCTTCTCTTACAAGACTGCTAAGAGTAACCGCTTTTGTGTTGCGATTCATACAGAAACTAAAGAAAGTTGAAAGAAAATATGATTATTTAGAATGTGAAGAATTGTTAGAAGCTGAGAACATGTGGATTAAGCATATTCAAGAAACTCATTTTCAAAGTGACATCAATTCTATTCGAGCTAAAAAAGGTACAAATAGACAACAACAATTAGGGCTATTTCTTGACGAACAAGGGTTATTAAGATGCACTGGAAGGCTTGAAAATGCGAATTTAAGTGAAGGTGCCAGACAACCAATACTTCTTCCAAGGAACGATCATTTTACTGAATTGATTGTGGAAAAAACGCATAAAGAACTACTACATAGCGGTGTTTCGCAGACGCTTGCAACAACGAGACAAAGATTCTGTGCTTAGTAACTCGTGCTGTGCACCTTGAACTAGTTTGTGACATGACCACAGAAGAATTTCTCTTAGGTTACCGTCGTTTCATAGCTCAAAGAGGTACTCCATCGCATATAATTAGTGATAATGCAAAGCAGTTTAAAGCCGCTAGTTTAGTGATAGATAAGATATGGCATTGTATATTACATAGTCATGAAGTTCAAAGCTACTCTGCAAATGCAAACATCCAATGGAAGTTTATAATAGAGCTCGCGCCCTGGATGGGAGGATTTTACGAGAGGCTAGTCGGTCTTGTAAAAAGATCATTCAGAAAAGCTGTGGGGCGAAAACTCTTAACTATCATTCAAGCTCAAACACTTATCAAAGAAATTGAAGCCGTAGTGAACTCAAGACCTTTAGTCTATATTGGTGATGATGTAAACTCTACAATTGCATTAACACCGAGTCATTTTCTTACGTTGAATCCAAAGATCGGTATTCCACAAGTTTCGGACGAAAATGACAGTGAATATTTGCCAACAGAAAGCTCTTCGGAAAAGTTGTTGAAAATTTGGAAGAAAGGTCAAAAACTTTTAAATAAATTTTGGCAAATATGGAAGAATGATTACTTACTAAGCTTACGAGAAAGAATGCAAACACGTTTGAAAGCAAGTCGTATTCAGTCGCCTGTAAATCCAACAATTGGAGATATTGTTATTGTAAAAGAAAACTTTTCTCGAGGCAACTGGAAACTGGCAAAAATTGAGAAGTTAAATGTCAGTCGAGATGGTGCTATAAGATCATGTCAAATTAAATTGGCTTCAGGAAATGTTCTGAATCGTCCAATGAATTTACTTTTTCCCATTGAAACGACTCAAAATGATATAGTTACAAAAGAAAAAAGTGATGAAAATGTGCTTGAAGAGCAATTAATACGTTCAAACAGAAACAAAAACAAGATGCAAAGTTATCAGATGTCCGAACGTAATGTACGTTCTGCAGCATCAAAAGCGTTAAAAGCAATTAAACAACAGTTATCCGAATAAAAAGTGAATAGTTAAGGCGGAGTTTAATTAAAAACTATGTTCACTTTAACGTTAACGATTGTACACTGTGAATGCTCCGCCGGATATTTGTTTGTTTACGCAAGACTCACATGTACAAATAACCTCAACGGAGCATAGTTACTGTGTAAAATTACCCAAAGTTTTTCTCGCAAAAATCGTGCAAATCATGGAAATAGCATATAAAATAAGAAGAAACTTTGTATTGTGTCATCATTTCACAGTAGACACCTACAGATAAATATTAGAAAAATCGCAAAAATATTAAAATGTATCAATGCGATACTTGTCAAAAGATGTATAAGTATAAGAGAAATCTACTTCGACATGTTAAAGAACGACACAGAGAGGTTGAACATTGGAATTGTCCTGTTGAGGAATGCACATCCAAATTCATTCGTCGGGGATATTTGTGCAAACATTTGATACTAAAACATGGCTACACATCATTGAAGTCACGTGAATCTGCTATATCAGCCACCAGAGGAAACGCGTATTCACAGAACTCATACTACGATGACGTCAGCGACGATGATTCTATATTAGATTTATTGTCATACAACGACACACACAACGACTTTGGGCCAGTTTTAGACAGTTTTGATTTGAACATGCTTGATGAAACAAACAACAGTCAGTATGATGACGTCAGTAGAAATAACGTCAGAGACGTAGACGTAAATGATTGTCAGGCAAGTGTTGAGTGCAAGGATGTTGAAGTTCCAATTGAAATAAACAATAGTGGTAGTGAACGTCAGAATGATATTTGTGACTCAATAAGTGACGTTAACGTTGAGTTTAGTTGTGTTAAGAGAAAATTACATATGAGGATTATTCAGGATATTGTCTGTAAAATAAAATAGAATAATTGGATTATAAAATAAAGAAAGTTAACAAGAAATTATTGTGTTTTACTTAAAATAAAATAAATTCCAGAGTGGCAAAGAAACAGAATTCTCCAGTCCTAAAACTGAAAGTTATTAAATTTCGCCACAATTTTAAATACTGTTCCAAATTTCACAATTGGGAAAATACACAAATATCGTCAACAGATATATATCTTTTACCGTAATAGCTATATTTTTGCAATTCTTTAAATTAAAGATAAAATTGAAGAAATATAATAAAAGGTTTATAAATCTCACTTACATCTTCTTGACTATCTTGCAGTTAATATGGTGTTTCCCGCCTTTACGAAACCTCTAAGTTCTAAGTACTAAAACCTAAGATCTAAGTTCCAACATCTTACATCTTAGTCCTATCTTCTAACTCAAAACGGCCTCAATTAGCTTCCGTTAATTTGTATATTGCCAATTTTGTTTGTTATTAAATAACAAGGTATTTCCGAGTTAAAGGTAGCACCTTATTTCATAATTTCATATTAAAGCATTACAATATATTTTAGGATGTTGTTGTAAAATAAATAAAACAAGTAAATGGCAATACTTTTTCACGATACAATTAGCTTGATCCTGTATTGGTTTTTAATTTTGTATGTTTTTTTTCAAAACACGATTCTTTACAAACATATGTAATTTCAAAAAGTATGTAAAAATGTCATCAAGTGTTTCCTGTAGAATGACTAGCACAAAGAAAAAATCGGATTTCATATCGTATAATTAAATACTTAAATATTCATTATGAGTATATCGAATGGCTATCCTTACATGTACATTTCAAATATAAAATTCAATGTACTTACTTTTCACATCTAAAGCAAGAGCTGTAGGCCGTGACTTCGGTTCAAACGACATAATGATACTTCTGTTACCACCGTCCATGGTTGATGTCTCTATCCTTGGCTGTCTGCCCGTGTCTGACCAGTATATTGCTCTTTGGTGGAAAACAATATGTGAAGATGATTCAAAACTTTCCCGTTTATTTGATTAATCATAAACTTACTAGTGGCAACTACTTCTGCCAAATGCGACCACTACAGCTTCAGATCAGTCGGCACAGATGTGCTGTCTGATCTTGGTCTGAAATGATCCCAATTCAGTAAGTACGTTATTTTGAAATTTTCCAAAAGATGGTTTTGGTCAGACTTAAAATGGTAAGGGTAAATAAATATATATAAAATATATGTGTTTTCGAAAAAAAAATGTCGAACATAATCATGCGAAACAGATTATTTATTGTTTAGGTCTATAACATATCTCAATGTGTAAAATAAATTTCTTATTACAAAAAAATAATAACGTAATAAAAAGTTAGAATCCTTGCAAACGTATCACTTGCCCCTCACCGCTGTGGGTTCGAATCCCGACAGGACTTTGAATTCTTTCATGTGAGGAAGCTATCCAGCTAGCTTACGGAACGTCGGTGGTTCTACTCGGGTGCCTGTTCGTGCCTGAAAAGCTGGAACGTCGCGATATGACCTATACTGTGTCGATGTGACGTAAAACCAAAAACAAACAAACTTGCAAACGTGTGCAAATATTTTAGAAAAAAAGCGGCGAATTAGCGGTTTATGCATCAGTGTTATCCATTTAATATTTTGTTTATTTATACAAATCTAGAAATAACAATGTTACGCCATTAAATAAAACTAATATCAAAACACGAAGTTTTATCGGTTGTGAACAATCAAACATACTTACCCTCTCTCCGGGTGCGCGATTATTTCAACTGGATAGTCTAATGACTCGCTAACGATTGTTTTAGAAATGTTTTTATTTTTCAGCGAGACAACTCCGATGACCTTGTAATCGCTTGTGTAGAAGAGCAACTGATTTATATAGTCAACAGCGATGCCATGTGAGAATCCTGCGGAGAAAACATATGTTTTGTGAAATTTTATAGTACAGTCACTGCGCGTTTGCAACATCGATCGTAACGTTGATATAGTTATATATAAACATTACTGCTGTCAATTTACGAAGAAATCTTACTTTTGTTCTCTAAAAAAGGAAGTTTGCTGCATTATAAATTCGTTATTAAGTTCACTGGCAGGTTGTATGGCGCACATTAACGGCTGTGTGCAATATAATGTGTTATGTATGCAAACTACCGTTTATATACTGCCATATAATCTTTAAACTAATAATATCTACGTTTTTCATGGGAACAGAGAGATAATGTCAAGTGCGTTAAAAAGCAAGAACTATAATTTCCAAACGTGAGAAAATATATCGGTCTTTCGTTTTTTGAATCTGAATGATATCAACATCATATGCGAAATATAATTGATGCCATGGAAATGCTAAACAATAAGAATTCACTTCAATGTATTTTTATCATCGAAAGAGCTTGTGGGTTAGTCCTTTTGTCAAACAATGTACACTTAATGGGACATGCATATATAATGACAAATGGGTCGTCGACATCCACGTCTTTTTTGTGTGCACAATTATTAATCTAATAAAAATTAATATAATAAAAATTCAAACAATGCTTGTAAAAATGCAAACTTAACACTCGTATGCATAATGTTAAGTGGCTTGATTATAAATGCTGTATATGCACAGATCTGGTTTGATATAGACAATTGAAAAAGAATTGTTAAAATTCTTACAGGAAATACGTATAATGACCAATGGAATAAAAAAGGCGGACGTGAAGACATGCACCTTAGGCCTTTAACCACTAGACTTCAAAATATTTCACAGAAATAATTGAAATTTACTTTCCACATCTTCATTATATTATATTTTTGTAAAACAATATGAATATAAAGGTAGTTTTTTATTATTGTTTTAGATATTTTAATCTTGTTTTAGATATAGACATAAAATCAAGGATAAAATGTAAATTGTACCACTTGACATTGGTTTGAAAACTTCCTCTTTGGAACCATCCACTTGCGCTTTCATGATAACTCTACCAAAATCGTTGCTCCAATATAGGGTTTTTGTTAATGGATTTATATGTAAAGCCGCAGCAATATTTAAATTAGCGAATGGTATTCTGCTGACGTTACCGGTGCCAATTTGAATCTGGTACATTTTGTTTTGATTAAAATCCATTGTCACTAAGAAGTTGTCAGTTTCTATGCCTTTAAAAATCAAATGAAAGTACAAAACAATGTAAATTTTACAGTCAAAGGAAATAAAGATAATTTCTTGAGGAAGAAAGTTTATCTATATTTTCTATTTTAAACAAGTTAGTTATCGTGTACAAAAACGGGTTGCACCCGTAAATTAAATCTATATTAATTATTAGTGTGTATATAAAAGGGGTTGCACTTTGATATAGTATTTGTCAAGTGTATGAATATTTTTACAGAAACGGCTTGCACTCTTAATATGAATATTTTAGTGTATTTAGGTGTTCAAAAACATATTAAATATAATCTATTTAGGGTGTAACGATGTGTATCTATTTAGCTTAAAAACGCAAGTGGAGAAACGGGTTACACTAGTATATTGATTTGAATAATTTAGTGTACTAACATGTGTACAAAAATGGTAAGCGTGCTGTAATTTAATCATTTATGGTGTATAAATGTGTGCAAAACGGGTTGCAATCTTAAAATCAAAGCACTGAAAGTACTGAAGTATACATTGCTTGATAATATAATTCAATTTTGTCATCAAAGGCCAAGTTGACTTTAACCTACTGACCTCAAAAACAATAGGGGTCATCTTCTGACCAAGGTCAATGTCCCTAACAAGTGACTCACACCAAGGCTTTTTTCTTCCAAGTTATTTATGAGACAAGGAAGATGTGATGTTCCATCTGTGTATTGTTAGGCAAGCTGATAGATGAGCAATAAAGAAATCATTTTTGAAACACCCGTTAAATGGACTGCCATATATATAGCATATAAATATAAAACAACTGCTAGATTATTTTTTACTATAAAAAGTAAAATTTATTATTTTTAACGATTGAAAAGTCTAATTTTATGTGTATTTTTATTCATATACCTTTCTTATCGCGCGTCCAATGTGGTTTTCGGCTTTCCCATGTTTTTAACGCTGACTGTTACATAGCCGAAAAACACAAGTTTTTCATACTGTATTTATTACAAAAAATAACTGACATTTTACAAAGGTAATAAAATTTATGTAATAGTTATTCATTTAAACGGTTGAAAAAAATGTATTTAGCAGCACTTTTTAAAAAATATCTATTTTATCGCATGTAATATGTGTTTGTTTGTTTGTTGTTTATTTAATAGTTCTTATTTTGAATATGTCCATTTCATCGCCTGTAAAATGTGTTTTTTGGCTTTTCCATGTTTTTGACGCTAGACTGTTACGTAGCCGAAAAACACTTTCATACTGTATGTATAAAAATAATATCACTGACATTTTCCATTGGTAACAAAAAAGTAATAGTTATTCATTTAAAAGGTTGGAAAATAATTAATAGCGGCTCTTGTTTTGACTACGACTATTTTATCGCCTGTAAAATAAATGTGTTTTTCGGCATTTCCATGTTTTTGACTCTAGATTGTTACGTTGCCGAAAAACACTTTCAGATCGCATTAAAAACAGAATAGAATCATTCTGTAATTTACACTGGTTGCAAAAAAAAAGTAAAGTTTAATCATTTAAAGGATAGAAAAAAGTAGATTAAACTAATTTTGTTGGAATTATACCAATTGTATCGCCGTAAAGAAGTGTTTTTCGGCTTATCTTACCCGTTGAGTTTCCAAAAACATTTTTATAGTGTGTTCTTTTCGATATTATGCTGACAATTGATAAATTAATTGATCAGAAGTGTGTAAAACAATTACTCTAGAGATTAAAATGGAAATTAGCATTTTTTATTGCCTGCGGCATGTGTTTTTCGGCTTTTCTATGTGCGACGCAGGCTCAGCGAACACTTTCATCAGCGTATTTTATGATATATTATCGATTTTAAACTGATATTATTGAACCCATTAAATCAAATAACCATCAAAAATTGTTTGTATTGCTGAATTTAATCACAGCCTTAATATTTATTTGTATTTTAAGTGTTTTTCGGTATTTTTTTTGGTGTTTTTCGGTATTTTTCGGCAATTCCATGCACCCATTGATATGATTCCTATTTTCTGAACATAAATTTAATGTATTTATTTCTTAATGCTTACACTGATTTACAGTTAGTCGTTTAGGCTTAATCGTCAATATCCCAAGTTCGACGAATTGTTATGGGTCGAGTGGCCGAATCTTTCATTTTACCCGTACTGAGTCAGGCAATTTACGCTGAATTTCGAAACATTTTTCTTTTCAAAAATCTAAGGCAAACAAAAGTGAAAGGAAAATCATGTGTAAAAAAGGTATTCAAAAGAATAGCTTAGGAAATTTCTATTTTTCGAAGCCACGATAATTGCCAGGTTTAAAAAAAAATATTTTACAGTATACGCATGTAAATTTTGTTAGGAGCTTCATACTTATTTTGTAAAACATTTTAGACAATTTTTTTTGCATAAATGTAAATCAGGAATTTTATTTGATTACGTATCTATCTGAGATGTTTCGTATCATTTATATAATTATAACGACATTACTATATTCACGATGTATTCATTCATGCTAGCAAGCGCATGCGTATATGCGAAGTTTAAATGCGTAGGTATAAACTACGGTTTTATCAATGAACTGTTATTTTTTGTTTTCTTTAAAGGAATGTAGAGTCTATTATTTCATGAAAATGAACAATTTGGAACTTTCAATGCGTTAAAACAACTTTGCAAACAATATTTTAATGATGTGTAATCGGAATGTTACAATACTGCAGAATGAAAAACTAGTTTCTATAGCGGTTTTTATCCGAAAGTGGATGTTGTTCGGTAAAGACATAACCGGTAGCGATTGCGGAGATATAGCTTATAACTCTGTATAAATTGCAAGCAATATATACAAAAACCTATAAAGGGTTTATATGTGTGTACAAAAAAGTTTGCATCCTTAGACAAAAGATGTCCATGGCATTAATGTTTATACATTGTTGCACTCTTGAATTGAATCTATTTTAGCTATTTATGTATGTGCAACAATTGGTGGCACTTTTATATTGAATGTAAATGATGTAGGTTTTATATCTGTGCAAAAAAGGGATGCACATTTTTATTGTATCTATAAAGTGTATATGGATATGAACATTCACTGATTCCACTCTCTCCTAAATGTAATATATTTAACGTTTTTAAGAGTGTGCACAAACGGCTTGCTCTCATATGGTATATAGGTGTGTCTTAAAGAAAGTTCCACTCCTAAATTGAATCTATGTAAGGTATCTGTGCGTGCAAAAAAAGAGTTGCATTTAAAATAGTATCTTTTTAGGGTATCTAGATGTCTGCAAAACTTGGTTACATCTTATATTAATCATTTTTTTAGGTATTTATGTATGAGAAAAACAGGTTGCAATCTACAATTTAATAATGTTAAGGACGAAAACAGGTTGCACTCTACAATTGAATCTTTTAAGGACGAAAACAGGTTGCACTATTAAACTCAATCGATCAAGTGTTATTAGTTGAGTGCTAGTACGGATTGCACTGTTAAATTGAATCTATTTATTAATAAGGTATTAAGGTATGTTCAAAAACGGGTTGCATTTTGAAATTGGATGAATTAATGGTATAGTTGAGTATGCAAGAACGGAATACACACCTATATATTGCTACTGTTACAGTAACTGTATAGGTCTGATTATAAGTTTGTAGCAAACAACTGCTACTTTTTTTATAAATAACGGTATGGCCTATACTGTATAAATATCAACGCTCATATTGTCATCAATTTAACATACAATCTCATTGTTGTAAATCTTATTATTTTAGAGTTTAAAAAATCAAAATCACTGAAATACATTGGAAAATTGAACATAGACAATTTGTTAGTGGTTTAAATCGCACAAAGATCTTGTTGCAAAAAGGCGGCGACTTTATGGTTTTGAAAAGTCCAAAATGGCAAATATTGTACTAATATGTATAAAAAAAAGTAAGCGTGCTGTAATATAATCATTTATGGTGTATAAATGTGTGCAAAACGGGTTGCACTCTTAAAAAGAACCTATAAAAGGGTTTATATGTGTGTACAAAAAAAGTTGCATCCTTTAACTCTTAAATTGAATCTATTTTAGAAATTTATGTATGTGCAAAAATGGTTTGGACTTTTATATAAAATATAAATGAGGTAGGTTTTATATCTGTGCAAAAAAGGGATACTCTTATGGTATATAGGTGTGTCTAAAAGCAAGTTTGACTCGTAAATTGAATATATGTTAGGTATATGTGCGTGCAAAAAAAAAAAGTTTGCATTCTAAAATAGTATCTTTTTAGGGTATCTAGATGTCTGCAAACATTGGTTGCATCTTAAATTAATCATTTTAAAGGTATTTATGTATAAGCAAAACAGGTTGCAATCTACAATTGAATCTTTTTAAGGAGGAAAACAGGTTGCACTCTTAAACGCAATCGATCAAGTGTTATTAGGTGAGTGCTAGTACGGATTGCACTGTTAAATTGAATCTATTTAAGATATTAAGGTATGTGAAAAATCGGGTTGCATTTTGAAATTGAATGAATTACTGGTTTAGATGAGTATGCAGGAACGGAATACACTCCTATATATTGCTACTGTTACAGTAACTGTATAGGTCTGTTTATAAGTTTGTAGAAAACAACTGCTACTTTTGTTATAAATAAAGGTATTGCCTATACTGTATAAATATTTACGCTCATATTGTCATAAATTTTACATACAATCACATTGTTGTAAATCTTATTATTTTAGTGTTGAAAAAATCAAAATCACTGAAATACATTGGAAAATTGAACATAGACAATTTGTTAGTGGTTTAAATCGCACAAAGATCTTGTTGGATAAAGTCGGCGAATTTATTGTTTTGAAAAGTCAAAAATGGCAAACAAAATTGTGATTTATCAAAGTATTTTAAAGTCTCAAGTTACCTAAAGTTAATTCTATAAGGATTCTTATTTTCTCTATTTTACAGGACTAATGATTTGCTTCGAATTTAATATATTTTATTTTTTACAATATCATTTTCTTCAAAGCTTCATTGCCGCTTAGTTGGTGATTGCAAAATCGTTCTGCACTGTATTGAGCAACAACGGGTTGCTTGCGTAACAGCTTTCCCTTATAAATTCTCACATTTAAGATTGCGTAGACCACATAATACAATCGAAATAACATCAATGCTCCAGCAAAGTGATACTGGATACAAGTATCAAAGACGTGAATGTCAGGATCTGTCTTCTGTTTAATGTAAGGAATATGGTGGTTCAGTTTAAGCTTTACTTTATAAGGTTAAGCACAGTAATGAACAAAACGCTGAACATAAATAAACAAATTCAAGTTGAAAAAGTAGTTTTATTTAATGCTACATATATTTTGCGTGTTGTAGATAAGTTTCAACATGCAATAATTTCATTGTCATATATCTACCCCTCTATAATCGTGTGACAATAGCCCGTTAGGAAAATGACTCACTAGGACATAGCCTGTTCCACAATATCCCATTAAGATAATGTCCCATTATAGTCAGATTTGATATAATTCACACTTATTACATTAAATTCATTAACAAAAGCAATAATGTTAAATATCTCATTCTTAAGGTGACAAATATTGTTATTTCGTTTAGTTGCTGTTGAAAGGGCTTTCAAAACGAAATGGCAGAAATCAGCCAACATACATTCTATATCTCATGCACTCAATTACAATGTTACAATCCACATTGGAAGTTTAAAGTGTATAATAAATTTGTACTTATCACGTCAATCTATGTAATATTTCATCCCATTTTTCATTTTAATGTACATTTAGCATTAGAAATGATTCTTTTGTATTTATGACTGGGCAAAATAATGATTTAGTAATGGATTTAGAGCATGCTAATTGCATATTGTATTTTGCTGTTGTATGGGATATAAACAATGAACGAGAAATAATTAGTCAGAAAGTAACAAAAATTAAACAATGATGTATTTTGATCTCCGTACAAAAACAATTTATAAACTAATACTTAATCTCAAATGCTAAAGAAGATATATGACAAGAATGCAATTGTCTGATGAGAAAGACAAAGCATTTTTGGGCTTAATATGTCTTTAAATAAAGAAACCACATATTATTTTCACATATTGATAAATATTTATGATGACTAAATGCGTAATCAATTTTCAATTATAGTTTTCTTTTTTAAAATGCTCGAAATAAATGTATTAATAATCTACGTGTCTTGACGACGCATATGAATTGTACAGACTATATGCATATTTAAGACAAGAATAGAATGTACTTCCTGTTAGATGAGAGGATTTTTTGTACATTTTGAACTACACGATGCTGTCACATATCAAAAAATAAAACGTTTAATATAACTTGACGTCAATAGAAAATCAATAGTTTATATGACGCAAAAAACAATATGTTAACATTATTATTCACGTATAAACTTACTATAATTTGTTGGATTTTCTGTCGTAAGGCTTCTAAATTTAACAAATACGATGTGTAACACAGCTGTATTCACAAAAGACGCAAAAGTTAACTTAAACATTGTATGAAGATATTAAATCAGAATTTATCAGAACACCATCCAAGTGGTGGTTTGATTTAATTTGAAGTTGGTGTGTTACACAATGCTTTTATATCACTGCTTCAAAGTTAGTAATGCAAGTTCTACATCATGTCAAGGATAAACAACTTTTATTTGGTTTATGTAGCTCTATAACTATTTTTGACAAGTTATTATAGTGCAGTATTAACAGTTGAATGTGCACATAGCCTGAGCCGCTAGGCAAGTGTTATGTTACAACCAAATGTAAAATCAAGACAAAATAACCGGTTACAAAGTTAAATAACTTATTTAAAAATTTGACAGTTTCGTTTGATGAAGATTAAAGTTTGCACCCAAATTTGGTGAAGCCTTATATATAAGAAATATAAACCCAATTAATGTTCATTTACAACTGACGTTACTAGCTGGTGCCACATCACACAAAAACAAATAATTTGCGCAACCAAAAGAACGTATATGGGGTATCTGTAAGCTAATTCAAATTTGCACAGGATTAGATTGTTTATATAAAAACGGGAATTATCTGTTTTGAAAATAAAACCTAGAAAATGAGAAGTACCAATACATTGAGAATTCAGTTAGACTTCTATGTCTGATACATGATTATTGAGAATATAAGGTTGAGAATCATGGGATTGGGTTCATCATTCTTATACCTTGTAAGGGGTAGCACCAACAGAAATCTATGATGCTGAATAATGCAATTAATACGCGTGAGAATCCAAATATTTGATTTGTTCACTGGATATGCCACCCTTCCTTGATGATATTGTTTTTGTGCACTACATATCAAGAATTTTGTTTCATTTGAACTTTTTCAATTTCTTTTTTACATTTTATTTTTATTGTGTGTGTGTATGTGTATGCGTGTGTGTGTGTGTGTGTGTGTGTGTGTGTGCGTGTGCGTGTTTTTTTTTTTTCCATTTTTTAAATGGAGCTATACAGCAAATGAACCTGATATTGTATAAATACGGTAAATTATCTATAGTTATACGTTAACGAAGCATATCCCAGTATGTAAATAACATAAACCAAATAGTATGTTGTAAGAAGATTTTTATCATATTGAAAATTATATAAACAATTTGCTTAATTCAATTATATAAGGATAATTAATGAGATGTAAAACAATTATTTTAATTTCATCACTTGAAACTAATACTGCCTAATTTGTCATTTCCTATGTGAAGTGGTTTGAGCATATGAATTTAACGATTACCTTCTTGGAACCTCTACATTTCTAAGAATACACTGGGAAAGGAATTCGGTTTATAATTACAAATTATCTACGTAGATGCTTATTCAGATATGCGTCCTTCAGTTGTAATAGGTTAGCATGACATATATCCGGGAAAATTTATTTCTGTATTGTATGTAATGAAGCTATGACAATTTCATAACAGTTTTAACGTAAACTTTTATTTTATATATACAGCGCAATATCTCAACTTTATAATCTTGTTATGTATCCAACAGTCATACCGATAATGATATGGAACATGAATTCTTTAATAAAATAAAGATATTGCGAAAAATTTCTTTCATAGAATTTTCTATATTTTGATATATAGAATAAATCAAAAAAGAAAAGATATGTTGACGTGTTAGATTTTTTGTGAATTGGTAGTTTCTATGGTTACGACATACCCAACTGTCGTTGTAAGAAACAAATGTATCATGTCATAATAATACAAAACAATTTTAAATATAAAATAAAAAGACACAAATAAATATTTTATTGACTTCAAGGGTACCAGCCCATGCCAACATGTACATTTCACAATATAAAGATTTCATGTGAGCGGTATATTAAACAAATAGAAATTATAATAAACATATTTACTATGCGTAGATCAGGTTAAAATGAACAGATTAGCATATCAAACAATTTCAATTAATCTACACGCATAAATCAGATTTAAAATAATTTGCTAAACATAAAATTAACGATTTCCATTTGTTACAGACATATATCTCTAGTTTAAAAAGCTTTAATTAGTATTATTGCTGCATTTCTAACAATATTTTCATGACTACTTGACATAAGCGCATTAAACTTATTCATATCTGGCATTTCATTGTACTTTTTAACACTATACAAAGTTCTTATATAATCATATAAAGGACATACTAACAAAAAGTGAAATTCTGTCTCTACAGATATTTTACAATATGTACCCATACGAGCATCTCTATTAACATTTTGATATCGCCCACATTCAATTTCTAAACTATGAGCAGAACATCTAAACCAACTATATATATTCTTATATTTCCTGATAAGTAGATACGTTACATACGATTCAGACCCAAAAGATGTTTTTACCCAGAGTAAGAAATAAGTTTTGTACTATTTAAACATTTCCTGGTCCTATTTGTATATACTGATCCTTAAGTATTTGCACATATTCAGACACAAAAGACTTTTTATTAACAACATATTATTGTGCATTCCAAACATATGAAAAAAACAAAACATTTTACATAAGGTTTTATCTTAAATGAGTTACCCAATTTGTATGTCCTACGGAATCTAAATGATTTTAGCATAATGTTTTTTTTTTTTTTTTAATTTGTAATTTTATTAACCCCGTCATAGGTACAAAGGGGTCGGGGAGCATCCCCAGTGTACCTTACAATTACAGTATTAGTATATGGTATGCAAAGGTATAAGTTGTATTAGTATCTAACATTTGTGTAGAGCAATATATTAATAGTTCATAAACACTTAAAAGTTTGTATAGATCATTATTCTTTTTAATACTACTATTTTTAATACTACATAGTTTCAAGCCTTTAAAAAGAATGGAAATTTTAATATGTATCTGTGTATTCAAAGAATTATTAATTATATAGAGTTCTAAGAGAATCTTGTAATTTGCAATTCTAAAAATGAGTAAAAGGCTCCTATAAAAATAATAAGATGGAAAAATTTGCTTTTAATAGTTCCTTAATTGTAAAAGTCATTCTACAATGTTACCTCACTTGTGGATATTTATCAAAAATCAAAAATTATGATATTTAGAGGAGAGTAGCATGCTTTGTAAGACTTTTACCAATATACCAGTGTCTTATCTGACCTTTAAACTCCCAATTACTTTTTACAAAATTATAAACAGCTAATTGTTGCCCACTTAATGGATTAAAAGGAATTATCTTTCCATTTATATACAACCTTATGAACATATTTATCCAAATTTGTACAACAAAACATTCAATTTCTTCATCAAATTAAAAGTACATGTACATATTCTACTCCATGTCTTATCTATTAATAAAGTTTGAAATTGGCATAGTCAGGAACCAAAATTTGTGAACATGTGAAATTTCAAGGAATAAAAAAGGAAATAACAGAGTAATACTACACAAATTGTTTTCACAGTTTGAATTATGCAACACCATCTACAAATTATATACTGTGGTGGATACAATTTTTAGGGGTATAAAAAAGACCGGAAGAGAAAAAAAATCAAGAAAAAATAAAAAGGACATAAAAAAAAGGGTTTGGTGCTATCTATGCGTATTTAACCTGAGTAACTTAAGACTTGATTTAAAACTAAGAACACTTTTGCTGGAATGGATGAGATAGGGGCTGGTGGAAGTCTCCTTATAATATTATTTGGCAATGCGGATTAAGAATGTCAAAAGAAAAATTATTAACTTAACTCAATAGATTAATATACTTATGCCATGCTTTTTCAAACAAATCAAGTTTAAAAGATTGTTTTGATATATATTTTTCAGTTTTATAAATGGCACATATTTGATTTTTAAAGTTTGCTAAACTAGGCCTTGTTTGTTTTATTCTGCTATAATATATATGAAATTTGGCATTTATAATTATTTGGTTTGTAACACTATCCAGATATATATTACCAAATAAAATATCTGAAAGGCTCCAACTATTGAAATTAATATTACATTTGTCCTTTATATACAGCTGTAGCTGTGTCCAAAACTGTTTTATAATATCGCAATCAAAGAATAAATGCACCAACGTTTCTTTTTCGTTTTGACAAAAAGTACAAATATCTTCATTCATAATATTCATTTTCTTAAGTAAATAATTAGTCGCAAGAATTCTATGATTAATTCTAAATTGAAACCATATTAATTTTGGATCTTTCGTAAATTTATATGTAATATCATATATTGAGTTGTTCTGGAAAAAATTAGGATCAATTTTATCAGATATTTCATTCATCCATTTTTGTAAAGAATTTGGATATTGTTCTGATAAGTGCATGACCTTATAGATAGAACGACATCCTTTTATATCCTTGATAATTGTCAATACAGTTTGTGGGATAGGTAGATTATATTTTTGTTCTTTCGCTAAGTCTTGTACATTTAATTTCAATAAATATAATTTTACTGCTGTTATGATACTCCTATATTCTAGAAAATTACTTCTCACTTTAAATATTGCACAAAATTCATCATAAGTATAATAATTTCCCTCTTGATTGACCAGATCTCCTAAAAACAGAATTCCACCAGCAATCCATCTATTCAGATGAATGCTGGAATTTCCAACCTTAATATTAGGGTTATCCCACAAATGAATGGAATAATAATGACTAACATATTTTGGCTGTAAGTTTAAAGATAGGGAATAATAGCTCTGTAAAACATCTTTCCAAAATGGATTGATGTCTAACTGCAATTTTCTTTTCACAAAATTTATTCCATACCTTGCTATTTCCTTAATATAAGGGCAAATACTTTCTACCAATTTCACATAATTATTGTTTGAATGTATAAGTCTCCTAATCCAGGTAACCTTTAGACTATTCATAAAACATCGAAGGTCAATCATTTTTAAACCTCCAAACTTATAATCTTGAGTGATTATATTCCTCTTAACTTTATCCATACCTTCATTCCAGAGAAATTTGAAGAAAAGATTTTGAATTAAATTAATTTTTTCTAAAGGTGGATTAGGTATACTCATAATTAAATGATTTAGTTTGGCAAGTGCCAAAGATTTTACCACTACAATTTTTCCGATAGGTGAGATAATTCTTTTAGACCAAATTGCGAAAAGTTTCTTTAATTCTTGAATTTTTGCATCATAATTAAGACTTATTATTTGGCTTAAATCTTTGGAAAACTAAATACCTAACAAAGTAAATGTTTCATTGTTCCAATCCAGATTGTTCTCTGGGCAGATCACAGAATTGTTATATTTAAGAGAACCAAACCAAACCAGTTTAGTTTTTTCTGTATTAATAACAAGGCCTGACATATTAGCAGAGAATTTTAAAATTTTCATTGTGTTTTTTAAAGATTTCTCTGTGCCATCTAGAAGCAAGCTAGTATCATCTGCATATTGGGAAACTTTATATTCGCTGCCATGAATTTTGATACCTTTTATATCATGATTACTTCTGATCAAAATTGAAAGAATCTCAGCACATATAATGAACAGGTACGGTGACAGGGCATCCCCTTGACGACAGCCTCTCTGAAGGGAGAACCAGTCTGACATATGTCCATTTACTATAACACAAGACTCCACATTTGTATAGAACAGCTTAACCCATAATTGAAGGGCCAAAATTAAAACTTTAAACATAAAATCCCATGACACAGAATCGAAAGCAGCCGCAAAATCAATGAAAAGTAACAATCCTGAAATATTATTTTTCTCAGTCATACAGTATCCTAGTATTAGATGCCATTAGTCTACCGGGTATAAATCCTGTTTGGTCATCATTTATAATATATGTCAAATTATTCTTTATACGAAAGGCTATTGAAGCAGAAGCAATTTTATAAGCCACATTCAATAATGAAATTGGCCTCCAATTTTTTAAGTATAATTTGTCTTTATTGCCTTTTGGGATACAAGTTATAACCCCTTGTTTTTGTGTAACTGACAATTCTCCTGTATTATAAGCATAATTTATAGAATTAACAAGAAAAAAACCTATATCTTTCCAGAAAAATTTAAAGAATTCAACAGTAAATCCATCATTACCAGGACTGGTATTATTAGACATTTTTTTTAATGAAGTTAACATCTCTTTATAAGTCAGTTCTCCTTCAATAGACTGCTTAATATTTTCTGGTATTGAAGGAGTATTGATACCTTCAAAAATATTTTCAAGTGATACATCAATTGTTTCATTTCTTTTATAAAGGTTTTCATAATGTTGTTTTGTTTCAGTTATAATATCCTTCTGTGTTTGTAATAAAAGACCATTTTTAGATATAAGTGAGTTCATTAATTTTGATATGTAATTTCGATTTTCTAAATTACAAAAATATTTTGAAGGTTTTTCACCTTCAATGATCCACTTTGCTTTTGATCTTATAAAAATTCCCTCCATTTTTTTCCTTCTTAGAGTCAGAAGTTCATTTTTTTTTCCATCTAAAGTTTCATAGTTGATATTTGGTTTCTTTTCAATATTTTCTATTTCTTTTAGAAGTACATCCTCTTTATCAAGTTCCATTTTTTTCTTATGTGATGCATAGCTTATAGTTATCCCCCTAATATTAAGCATTAAAGTCTCAAAAAAAAGTTGGTTATTAATGCTGAACCTTAATTCTTCAATATCAACATCATTAATATTCGTATTATTCTCCAGAATATTTGTTGCGTATTGTATTTTTGTCTCTTTAATAACATTTTTCACCTGTTCTATATATACTTCATCTTTCAGGAGTGAATTATTAAATTTCCAATATGATCTCCCCTTTTGAAATTTTCCAAATTGAAATGATATCAATATTAAAGAATGATCAGTACGGTAGCCAGGTAGAATCCTTGCATTGACTATGTCAGTATATAAATAATCCGAAATTAAGAAAAAATCTAAACGGGCCTTTTTTATGGGATTTCGCCTAAACCATGTATATTCTTTTTTTTCAATATTACTTTCTCTCCAGCAGTCCATCAAATTAAAATCAGACATTAAGGTATGTACTTTGTCTCTTGCATTTGGATTGTTTAAATGTAAGTAATTGTAGCTATCAAATTCTTGATTAAGAACTAAATTAAAATCTCCAGCTAAAATAAAAAAAGAGTTATCAAACTTGGACATTTTATTCGAAACTGTATCGAAAAAACTTGGGCTATCCCTGTTTGGACCATAAATATTCACAAGAGTAATGTTTTTCCCACATATATTGCAATTTAAAATGAGTAAGTTACCATCTTTATCTTTTTCTATATCATTTATCTTACACTCAAAATTGTTATTTTAGCATAATGTAACACTTGTAAACATATATATGTTTTGGAAATTTTAACAATTTAAGCCAATATAAACAAATCGATATAAACATTGGAAATTGACGCAAATGCCTAAAACAGCTGCAATGCAAGCATATTGTGGCACAGAGAGAAATCTTTAACATTCATAATTTATTATGAATTTGTTCAAGACATTAATGCTTTTGTTAACCCCAGATTCTGTCCCATATAAGAGAATTGGATAAACCTTTGCATCAAATATTTTTAAGTAGCAATCTGTTTTCACTGGCATCAAATCATAGAGTGAAGACACAGTGAAATCAGTACTCGATTCCCTTTAATAGCCATATATTCTGACATTTTATGCACTGACAATTTTGAGGAAAAGTAAACTCCGATATAAATCAAACCATTTGCAGTATGAACAGGTTTATAATTATAAAAGCATTTCTCGTACTTTGACAAGTGTCCACCATTTTCCAACACAACAATTTTTGTTTTATAAAAACAAATTATTTCCAAATTTGACAATACTTATGTAACAAATTCAGTTGTGATTGCAGACCAACTATCAGAAGTAAGCGCTACATCATCAGCAAATAACAACATAAATATTTTCTACAATGTCTGGTGAGATTTGTATTCCCTTTATTCCATTTTGTTCAATATAATCATACAAATCATTTATAAAAAGATTAAACAAAACAGGACTCAAATTGCATCCCTGCCATCCGACTTGACAATTATAAAATCAATTATATCTTTTCCATTTTTATGCCCCCCTTCGAAGAAAAGGGGGTTTATTGTTTTGCTAATGTCTGTCTGTCTGTCTGTCTGTCTGTCTGTCTGTCGGTCCGTCGGTCTGTCCGTCGGTAGACCACATGGTTTCCGCTGATTATCTTGAAAAGCATTTATCATAAAGTCTTCATATTTCACACAGTGATTGGTCATAACTAGTAGATGACCCCTATTGATTTTGGGGTCACTAGGTAAAAGGTCAAGGTCAAAGGGGCTTTAAATGTCAAAATGGTTTCCGCTGATTATCTTGAAAAGTATTTATCACAAAGTCTTCATATTTCACACAGTGATTGGTCATAACTAGTAGATGACCCCTATTGATTTTGGGGTCACTAGGTCAAAGGTCAAGGTCAAAGGGGCTTTAAATGTCAAAATGGTTTCCGCTGATTATCTTGAAAAGTATTTATCACAAAGTCTTCATATTTCACACAGTGATTGGTCATAACTAGTAGATGACTCCTATTGATTTTGGGGTCACTAGGTCAAAGGTCAAGGTCACAGGGGCCTTAAATGTCAAAAGGGTTTCCGCTGATTATCTTGAAAAGTATTTATCACAAAGTCTTCATATTTCACACAGTAATTGGTCATGATGACCCCTATTGATTTTGGGGTCACAAGGTAAAAGGTCAAGGTCACAGGGACCTTAAAATGTCAAAAGGGTTTCCGCTGATTATCTTGAAAATTATTTATCACAAAGTCTTCATATTTCACACAGTGATTGGTCATAACTAGTAGATGACCCCTATTGATTTTGGGGTCACTAGGACAAAGGTCAAGGTCACAGGGACCTTAAATGTCAAAATGGTTTCCGCTGATTATCTTGAAAAGTGTGTATCACAAAGTCTACATAGTTCACACAGTGATTGGTCATAACTAATAGATGACCCCTATTGATTTTGGGGTCACTAGGTCAATGGTCAAGGTCATAGGGGCCGTAAAAGTCAAAATGGTTTCCCCTGATTATCTTGAAAAGTATGTATCACAAAGTCTTCATATTTCACATAGTGATTGGTCATCACTAGTAGATGACCCCTATTGATTTTGGGGTCACTAGGTCAAAGGTCAAGGTCACAGGGACTTTAAAATGTCAAAATGGTTTCCGCTGATTATCTTGAAAAGTATGTATCACAAAGTCTTCATATTTTACATAGTGATTAGTCATATTTAGTAGATGACCCTTATTGATTTTGGGGTCACTAGATCAAAGGTCAAAGTCACAGGGGCCTTAAATGTCAAAAGGGTTTCCGCTGATTATCTTGAAAAGTATTCATCACAAAGTCTTCATAATCACCTAGTTATTGGTCATAAGTAGTAGATAACCTCTATTGATTTAGGGGTCATTAGGTCAAAGGTCAATGTCACATGGGCCTAAATTGTCAAAATGGTTTCCGTTGATTTTTCCATAATTGAACACTTCCATGTACCCATCTTTGGCAAGTTTCTGTAATACAATTACCAATTATGTGAGTCAATGACTAGAAAGGGGGGTATATGTGTCGTTCGACATTCTTGTTAACTCTTGTTTTAAAAGAAACATATATTGATTTAAAAGCATTAAAAAGTTTTCCTATAATACCCATATTCATATACAATTTATTGCGATCAACACTACCGAAAGCTTTTTTTAAAATCGACAAAAGCTAAAGGCTCCATTTTTTGCATAAATATTTTGAATAAAAGCATTTAGTATGAATGCATTGTCTATTGTTGAGTATTCTGCTCTAAAGCCAGACTGTGCCTCTGTGATTATGTTAAAAAAGTTACAGTAAAATATAAGGCGTTTATTAACAATATAGATATAAAGCTCACTAAGAACATCAATTAAAGATATACCTCTAAAATTATCAGGATCATCTTACTTTTTATTTTGATGTTATACGAAGGAAAAGGTACTTAACATGTTTTAAATAGGTCTCCCATATTATTACTTAAATCGACAAACAAACAAAAAAGGACAATAAGGAAGTATTCCGCAAATAAATGCATAGTGTAATATTTTTTTCTATTCAACATGCTTTATATATACCATTTAAGACGTCTTTGTCTGTTTGTCTAGTGTAACAATTAATAAGCGACGCACTTTCGCCACAGCCAAAAACGAACTTTTAATTGTAACCTGCGAACTTTTTCTCGTGTGAACTATCCCTGGATTTCTACAGAATTGTTCACGTTAGTCTAGCTTGTACGGATTATAACTTGTAAGTTTTTTTCTAAAAATTCTATTTTTCAACTTCAACTTCATTCATAAAGTTAAAATGGCGTCATCCTGTTAAAGCAATTCATTCATGAAAGTCATTTAAAGCAAATGTAAGTAAGAAATGTTTTTTAGCATCGATGTAAATGGTAAATTATCCGGTCTGATATACAAGAATAAAATATTTTGTACAGGATAATCAATTCCAAGTCAAATATAGGATTTCACATTAAAATATCTAAAGCCCGCAAACATTTAAGCAAACCAAATACGATTTTATTAGCAAAAAGTTTTTAATCGGTAAATTTTTAGAACTAAGCGTCATTGCCAATAAAATAAATTAATAAAAAGATATTACATCTAAACAATCTGATTCTTTAAACTCAACATTCCTGTAAGATATATTTAACCTCCATAGATTCGGTCAATTTCCGAGTAAACAAAATCGTAAAACAAAATCGTTTCCACGGCAGGTTTGATAACGATTAGGGTGCTGTGTTAACGTGCACTTTTACAGAACCAAATGGATCGTTTGTATTTTACACAAATTTGTATCATTTTCGTGATACGAAATTTGAATTTATATATATTTCTCTTTTAGTTCAACAAAGCAAAGAATGATTTGTATTCTTTCTAATTTTTCAACTGGACGTCTGCATCACCATCTGCGGTCAGATTGTGAGTGCAACAAAAGGTGTGCGACACATACTGTACACTAACAGGTATCAAACATGATAAGTTTCATAACAATGACATTTATTTTTTCAAGAAATCCCCTAGATTTCCCACCGCCCCCAACCCTCCCCCGCTTGTCCACTTCGCACTAACGAGATTTGCATTTGAAGATTCCGTTTTGTAATTGTATTTTCTTACTAGATGTATATCTTGTCTTATGAGCTATAACTAAAATTATTACATTTAAGGATAGGTAAGTGTTTATAAGTAGGCGTTTACTACGAACGCCGCGTTCGACGAATGCTTACTTATTAACACTAACCAATTAAGCTCATGATATTATTTTTATAATATAGTCGATTTACTTACTAAAGTGATTAAATTCAGCGGATTTACCTATTGAAAGTTAATGGTTTATGATTCATTTGAAATACTGCAATTATATTATATGAAATTTATTTATAAACACTTAGTGTGCACTTTGTTTGTTTATCATTTTATATTGCTGTATGAAAATCGGTGTCCAGAAATGATATAGATAGACTCGTAATTGATACAATAGTTTATCAGACTGGGAACAATCAAACTCAAATGTACATGTATTAGACTTACACAATGTCAGAACCTTAAACTCCAATACCGATTTACTTATCATTTAATTATTACTGTTTGTTGTTTATTTACATACCGATCACCACTGGCAATGGTTTTTAAATATTCACTTTGTTTATTTGGTGAATACCAATTTATTTAAATGTATCTAAAATTTGCGGACGCCAGTCTCCGCTGCCTAGCCCTACCGTCTAGAAATATTTTTGAAACGTACTTTCTTAGGCACCATATCAGTTTTGTAAATACATATCTAAATGGAAACTGTTACATTTTGATATACAACATGTTTTATACTCGTTACAGAAAATTTTTATTTAGTTAATTCTGTTTTAAATCATATTTGTTATTCATTTGCAATTTCTATCGCAGCTCAGCGTCAAATATAACTTGCCAGGTATTTCACTCAACTAATTATTTATTTGTTTTACGCTTAATGAGGGGTCCATCCTCAAGTTAAGCCTTAATAAAGCATATTTCGCAGTCGAATAGGGACCCCGAACCAGTGACCAGTAAACCCCTTTTTGGCTAAGTTTGAAGCCATGCAATTTCCACAGCGTATTAGCAAAATATATGACTTTTGAGCCAAACAAAAGTAGGTCACTGTACGGCGGCCAATGAGAACCTACGTGCACAGAGACCTGTTTCTTGAAACTGTTTGACACAGCTGTACTCTCGCCACATACAGTTTTTGTATTTCACAATCTTTAATAAAAAGAACATTAAGTGCATGTATTTATGTGAGAAAATAAATACATTTTCCAAAAGATACTTTCCAAAGTTAAACATGTAAAGTTAGTGTAAACATAACTCAATAACAACTTATTCAGGTTAAGGAAAAGTTACTTCAGCTTCGTAACATAACTTTTATACTACCCTGGAATTTGTTGACATTTAAAATGCTTTGGCGTCATTAATATGTTATTTTTAAAAAAATGATATGCCGTATTTATCGGATATTTAATAGCAGTTTGGAATTAGATGTGTATGAATTGACCACGAAAGCCGAAGTTTCGGACAAATTATAACAAGACAAAGTAAGTGAGATCAGTTACGCAATTTTTCAAGGGGAATATCTCAGCTGCCGATTTTTGTTTCTGGCTGTACTATTTTACACCCTTATTCTACTTTAGTAAATAAAATGTAAGAAAAGAAAACCTATTTTGTATCTTATAACTTTTATATCTTTTATTTCAATAATTATTTTAAAAACTTATACTTATGTTTTGGAATAGATTGTGAAGGTTTTACATCGAAGCTATATAAATAAACCTTCATCGTAATCCATGTTAGATTAAATGACATAGCTAGAATTTAAAGCATGCCGCGTTAGTGACTGCAATATGTTATTACAGGTTCTTTCAAATAGGATCTATTGGAAAGACAATAGTAGTTATAATAAAAATAGCACATGTCTCTCAGGGTTTTAGTGCATTTCAGTTCAAGAGTTGCTAATATGTACTTTTATTGGATGTTATGTGTCTTTTTTATCTAATAAAATGTGGTTTATAAAGCAATTTTATTTCAATTGACCGTTAAGAATGTCTTATATAGGAACTCTTATATAGGTTTTTTATCGTAATTGTTTTGTTCGGTCAACTGACAAATATTTTACACAGGACATCTTGAACATTATTTGTATCATAATTTTTGTTCGGTCGACCAAACAAATTACTTACACAGGAATTCTTGAACAGGATTTTTATGATTTTTTTTGTTCAGTCAATATGGGTTTCATCTCACGAAATAATAAAAAATCACTTATAAGCATAAGCTATTGCAATGACTTGACAGAGTACATTTAAGATAAGAACGCAAAATATTGACAAAATAAAAAATCACAATATGTCTACTGTGTTACTAATGGAGAAGAGGCATTTTTTTCCTATTTTGACATCTGTTTTGGTAGTTTACGTGGATTGTATGCAATGTGTAAATAAAATCCTTTGTACACTTCACAATATTTTACTTTTAAAATACATTTTCCTAATTGTTATGAATATAAGTATGGCTTTGAGGGCATGCTACTTACATTATGTTAATAAATCATATAATATTAAGGAAATTTTGTTTCCCCTTAATTATAGATAGAGCATGACGGGATTTCAACAACTTCAAGTGTTTTGGTACACATCAACCACACTAAACAAGTGTGTCTCAATTATGTACTCGTGCTTGAAAGATCAAAAGATAACATGTAATTATTGTTTATCTATTTTTAAATAAACTAAGTAATCAAGGAAGGGATGAAGCACAACACGTCAGGAATGCCAGAGTGGGTTGACGTTATTATATTTATCTACCGGTTACGATCATATAATGACCTTCATCAGGATAATAAGTAAGTCCTGAAAGTGTTATCTGTTGCAAGGTAAGTATGTGTGTCATTTGAATAGATGAAATTAGATTTGTCAAAATCATGTGTTTCCTTGAAGTGTTTTCTTTGTTTCTTAAGATCACGATTAAGCGAGTGTTTTTGAAGAGGTTCAAGGTTGCCAGAACAAGTTAATAAGCGCAGTTTGTACCTAATATTTACGCTGTGGAAATTAGTCATTTCTACCCATATCTTTAAATTGCAGAAAACCGTCATCATTACGGTGAACAATTTAATTATTTGAGTGCAGTGACGAAGTTTTTTGCTAACATACAGCTGGAGTGTGCACTGTATAAAAACCGCACAGTTTTAATTGGAAAAGCGCGCGTGGTTTAATTTTTAGGAAAAAACCCAAACTTTGACGTACTGTTTCTCCGATTGCGTCATTTAAATGTTGAAAACATCATGTCACGGCTCAAAAGAGTTTTCCAATTTTAGAACCAATATTCCCGGAAAAAATACACCATCAAATACATTAACGTGGTCTTTGATTGATATTTAACTTCAGTGAACAGTACAGGATATATGTAACGTTTTAATTTTATTTTGATAAGAAATAAATTGCTTAAGATTAGTAGTGGAGGACAGCACTCTAGACTAATTTTTTCCTCCTTTGTCTTTATAAAGTAGCCGTCTTGGATTTTGATTTTAGAAGCAGTCAATTTTCGAGAGGATATATTTATCTTGAGAGGTCTTTTTTATAATAAGTTATACTTTGCTTAACAATTGTTTTACGGGATCAATCCTATAGCTTTTTTAAATCTCTTAACAATGACATTCTAGAAGTAATAAAAGACAACAAACTATGATACATTGTTCCTATCTTATTATTATAAAATTGACATTTTAAATTACAGTAATGATACAATAACTCTTCAATAGTCATATGGAAAAGACAGACAACCTTCTCTCACTCTCTTATGAAATACAATCCTATACCGTTTTGTTTGGGTAAGTGTTAAAAGTTTTGCTTGATAACGGTCTCAACATATTGTATGGTAATCTGTCACGGTTACGATTTCATTTGACAAACGATGGTCTGTTAACATCCTGCACACATAGTTTAATTTGGAGAAGGTGTTAATATCTCGGTTCCCCGCTACTAAATGCAGAAAACTGAGATTTTCCGATAATTATTTGAAGTGCACGGACCTAATAGAGAACAACAAACATTTGTTTTGTAACTTTGTGTTTGTAAACGTTTGCTCAATTGTACATTTTACAAGTATTTGTGTATAAATTACTGGCATTTCTATTGTTTTATATTAAGTAAATGATTTATTAACGTTTTGCCAAACAAAATGAATAATGCTCATTCATAATCATATTATTTGTGAAAAACATAAAAAATCATCCTTTCCGTGTTTCAATATGAGTTATATGACACAAAAGTGGCACTTACGAACGGTAACACAGGTTTTTGACGGATTGAGAGATGGCATAATCTGGTTTTTCTTTACTAGTATTAGAGATTTACAGCTTGTACGGATAACGATAGCCGGAGACGAACAACGGTTATAATAACCGGGGGTTATCTCAAAATATTTATCATTCAATTAAATACAGTAGGTGCTATAACTTTTTTTATGGCAAGTAAGATAAGTAGAAATATATACAATTGTTTATTTGTTCATACACTAGAGTTTGGCCTGAACGTTAATTCTCTGCTATATAGCGTGTTCAAGACATACACAGTATTTTACTACATTGTATTCTGTTAATTTTTAGGCACTTTCTCTGTTTAGGCCCCTATTTACGGCGTATTTGAGCTGACGTGTTTGGTGTCATAATATGGACATAAGTCAGATAAATTTAATTGACAAGTTCAACGCACTCTTGTGAAAATGGTATTAGTGCCGATCTGAGGTAACATTAATACTGCTGGGCATTATATTCGATGTCCCGAATAAAACTGTTCTTGTGTTTCATTCGTGCATAGGGCTACTGATTCCATAAAAAGTTCCATCGATTGCTATCACGGCTATTGAAATTCTGTTCCTGATGACTCTCATGGCAAACCACTCATGAACCTGTGGCAATACGACAAATATTTTAGACGTAGTTAGAAAATCAGGATATATAGCATTGTCGCAATTGGCACTGATATGTTGAACAATGACGAAAGCATCATAAACTTCTGGAATGTTCGAAACCACAAAAGCACAAAAGAACTATGTTTCTTGCAAGAAGTTTAAGAGGCTTGTATGATGAAATACGACTAGTTTCAAACAGATCTAAAAAAATGTTTCAGCAGTTCCCCCGGTCACTTGAAAGAGATATAAGAAAACCTATTTCTGCCACTTAAAATGTCTTTAACGATTCCAAAGAAAATATAACTTATACTTAGTATCGGGTTAGGCTGTGCTCGAATGAGTTCTAAAATCATGCAAATAATTCCTAAGTAATTGGTGATGTCGGGGGGGGGGGGGGGCTTAACCAAAGCCGGTAAAATGTTACTTATTGCTTTGATTGGTTCATTGTCCATTGTTACCTAAATTAAGACACATGTATGCCTGGAGTTTTTTAATATTCATTTTGATGTGACATAAAAATTGTGTTGAAATAAGTTTAGCAATACTTCATAAACTACTATTATCTTTTTGTACCGTCATATTGCACGATTTATTATTCATATAAAGGGGAAATTTCCCCACGGAGTTCACATGGGCAATGTAACACTAATAATTGTCGATAATATTCCAAAGGAAAGACACAACAAAACATTAAATCTGTAATTTTCACACTATAATTCTGCTTCTGTAATCGGTTTACCCTTTTGCTTTTTGTTATAGAGGATATTTGTGTAGTTCAGTGTAAGATCGGAATATATTTCTCCGAGTGAGCACCAAAAGGTATATTTCACGAGTGGCGCAGCCATTTTGAACTTTTGGTGTTCACAAGTTCTCGTTTTATTATATGCAAAACGTTTTAAAAAGGCATTAAACCTAATACTGAATGAAAAGTGCGCCAAATAATAATACAACGTGTCGTTATTTACGACGTCACGTCATTTAGTTGGTCCCCAGTACTGTGTACGCTGGTATTTCACTGAAACAACGTAAGGGGCTTAAATTCAAATCAGTGAAAATATCAAATTAATTATCAGATTTATATCACTGATATATTTCTATAAACCACCGAAAAGCATGTAATAAGTATTGTAACATACAAATTTGCGCATTAAACGTCTTTTAGTTTCGGCCATCTTTAGAATGCCGGGATCGACACGAGAGAACACGAGGCCAGTCAAGTAGCAGGTCAGTCCCATCAGGATAATCAACCAGGAACAGGTGATTTAAGGGAAAACATTGCTAATGAGCTTTCATCATCATCAAAGAAGAAGACCTTACTCACCCACGAACACAGAAACGGAGAAGAAGAATGAGGTCGCTTGCTGTCATTATTTGGGAATCCATTATTTTACAACGATTTTATTAAAAACAAAGTTCCAAGATTGCTTCACTAGCTTGATGTGGAGTAATCTTCTGATGAATAATATTAGATAATCAGAAAACACATAACAACGGACTTTTGTAATAGAAATAAATGCAATTATTACATTTGGCTTGGCCTTCTGTTTTCTTTTTTTTAATCATTTTGAAACGCCCCCTTAAAACATTAGCCGTCTCCGTCTTCGTCTATCGGTATCGGCTCAAGCTAAAAATCTATATTAAAATATTATTTCATGAACACAGTTGAACTTTGTGACATATTGAGATTAATGAATCAATTTCGCCTAATAGATTCAAAGCTCAAATTTACGGTCACATAGCTGAAATTTCACAGTTTCAACACTGACCCTTAATTTGGACTCCGTCTACAGTAGATGCAACACAGATTCATTCTCATGACGGGAATAGGAAAGATTTAAACGTTACGGGTTACGAGTAGGTGTGCAGTGCACAAGAACCGTAACTCTGCCTTGCTAAATTTTTGAATTATCTCCCTTTGTTTATTTTACACTTTGAACATTGTCCGGGACATAACTCTAAAACTATAATAGGTATCAACATAAAACTTTGTAGGTAGATAGATTTCATTAAGTACGTGTGAAGTGCACAAGAACCGTAACTCTGCCTTGCTTAATTTTTGAATTATTCCTCTTTGTTTATTTTACACTTTGAACTTTGTCCGGGACATAACTCTAAAACTATAATAGGTATCAACATGAAACTTTGTAGGTAGATAGATCTTATTAAGTAGGTGTACAGTGAACAAAAACTGTAACTCTGCCATCCTTAATTTTTGAATTATCTCCCTTTGTTTATTTTTACACTTTTAACTTTGTCCGGGACATAACTCTAAAACTATAAGAGGTATCAACATGAAAGTTTTTAGGTAGATAGATCTCATTGAGTAGGTGTGCAGTGCACCAGAACCGTAACTCTGCCTTGCCTAATTTTTTAACTATCCACCTTTGTTCATTTTTACACTTTGAACTTTGTCCAGGACATAACTCTAAAACTATAAGAGGTATCAACATGAAGCTTTGTAGGTAGATAGATCTCTTGAAGTAGGTTTGCAGTGCATAAGAACTGTAACACTGTCTTGCCTACTTTTAAAGTTATTGCCCTCTGTTGATTTTGACACTTTGAACTTTGTCCGGGACATTACTCTAAAATTATAAGAGATATCAACATGAAACTTTGTAGATAGATAGGTCTCATTGGGTGCAGTGCTAATTAATTATTACTCTGCCTTGCCTTATTTTGAAGTTTTGTCCTTTGTTTATTTTTACTTTTTGACTTTTGTCAGGGGCATAACTTTAAAACTATGAGAGATATCAACATGAAACTTTGTACGTAGCTAGATATAATTGGATAGAACTTCAATGCTTAGAGAACCTCAACAAAGCCTGGTCTAATTTTGGAGTTATTGCCCTTTGTTCATTTTTACACTTTGAGTTTAACCCGGTACATAACTCTAATATCATCAGGAAACTTTATAGATAGAATAGAAGTACAGTGCAGAAAAACATAACTCCGCCTTGCCTAATTTTTTATACTTTCCTGTGTCCAGAACCTTCTCGGGGAGCATCACCCGGTTCAACCGGTTCTTGTTAATACTAGTAAAGAAAAACCAGATTATGCCATCTTTCAATCCGACAAAAACCTGTGTTACCGTTCGTAAGTGCCACTTTTGTGTCATATAACTCATATTGAAACACGGAAAGGATGATTTTTTTATGTTTTTCACAAATAACATGATTATTAATGAGCATTATTCATTTTGTTCGGCAAAACGTTAATAAATCATTCACTTAATATAAAACAATAGAAATGCCAGTAATTTATACACAAATACTTGTAAAAAGTACAATTGAGCAAACGTTTACAAACACAAAGTTACAAAACACATGTTTGTTGTTCTCTAATAGGTCCGTGCATTTCAAATAATAAGGATTGATCCTGTAAAGCAATTGTTAAGCAAAGTATAACTTATTATAAAAAAATGACCGCTCAAGATAAATATATTCTCTCGAAAATTGACTGCTCCTAAAATCAAAATCCAAGATGGCTGCTTTATAAAGACAAAGAAGGAAAAAAGTGGTCTAGAGTGCTGTCCTCTACTACTAAGATTATTTTAAACTAGATATACTGCATAATGATTTTGGCTTTTCCAAAAATTGCAAAAGTGACCACTTTTCCCCCACCTAATGGAGGCTGCCATCCATACCAAAAGTGTGAACAAACAATTTTTTTTTGAAATGACTTGACACAGGTGGTTACCATTGTTAGACCATGCACTGATATCAATAGTTTTGTTGCTAACCCTAATTCCAGGTCACACTAAAAGGTCAAATATTAAAAAGTTAATTGTGTGTCCTCTCCATAAAAGTTACATTGCTGCGTTTTTCACATTACTTGGCTGAAATGATCACAATTATGATACAATGTGCAGACCCTAATAATCAAGTCACTTCCCTCAAGGTCAAGGTCACACTTAAAGGTCCAACTTTTAAACATCTATTTTCTTTATGTCTGCTCTTTAACTTATACAATTCAAAAGTTTTGAAATACCTTGACACAAATATTCACCGCCATGAACCTATGTGCTTATGATATGCAAGGCTCAACATAAAGGCCGAGGTTGTTAAAAACTTAAAAGTCAAGAGGTATACATTCATGTCTGCTGTCAAAGGGGATTTAGCTATCTTTGATGCTGCCTTGTTTAGATTTCTGTCTCTTGCTTTTTCGATACATCTTTCTCACAAATAACAATTTCAAGTTGGTAAAGTTTCCTCATTGAATTTTTATGAACACTTCTCCTATGGACGCATTATGATTTTAACTGGGTGGGGTAAAATTAAATTTACATCTTTGAAATTGTGTCTATTTCTGATAATTTATTTTTCATTTTTTTGTATTTGTCCTGTTGTTGACTTACTTGTTTTCTCTGAAAAACAAATAAAAGAAAGTATGATATTAGCATATTTGAAATTTTGATCAGTTTTTATGGTTGCCATGGTAACATTTTATGAAAGGATAACATTTTATAGAAATATAAATCTTACTTTATAGAAATTAAACCTTAATCACATTAAAGCAACTTTTTACAAACTATGAATGATTCATAATCACTACAGCTTTCAAATGACCATAGGTGTAATAATGAATTAATTGTCTTCTCTTTTGTAATAATAGGCCTAGATCTACTGCAAATGACATTGGTTTGCATGAAGAAGATTATGCTGTAAAAGGTTACATAACATAATCCAGGTAGGTATTATTATAAATGTTGTTTTATCATAATTATCTATATATACCGAAATAAATTGAAGGCTGTGTTTAAGATTAAGTGCAGTCTCGCATGAAAATTAAACAAGTGTCACTGTACTCGGAGATGCTTAAATTTGCCACTTGAATATGTTTAAAATCAGGATACATGTGTGTCGACACTGAGATTGTTAGTAATAATACAATGTCCTTTAGAGTATGTGTACTATGATCTAAAAGTTTCATTTTTATGTATACAGACATCATTGCTCTAGTTTTAATGCTTTAAGCAGGTCAGTAAAATGTTTGCAAGGGTTCATAAAATACAAAACAAAACAAAATTGTCAGATAATCCAAAAATACACGATTGCACCCAATATAGAGAAAACAGGCAAATACATGGACTGTAACTGGTTGTTTATTGCATAAATCCTGTGAAAACATTTGTTTATAATGGTTGTATGCATATCCAAAAATTATTTGACATATCAAAATTACCACTTTTTCTTTTATATGGATATTACTCAAAATAGTTTACAAAAACATTGTTATTTACATACACGTGCATACCATATACATTCATTAAATGCATGTTAAACATTAATCAACGGATTCATTTGATACAGTGTATTTCTAAGATGTTATACCTAAACATTAGCAACAATATCATATCAAATCACAACCGAGCCGAAAAGTGTAATTGAACATAACCAAATACACATTTGACTAAAACTCGCATAGAGATATCCGGTGATTTATTTTTAAATACACGATACCATATCATTTTTTTTCAAAGAATTTGTATTATAAATTAACATGATTTACATGCACACCTAGAATTCATCTGCAGATCTATCACGATATCTTATAGCATGTTAAAAAAATAAAAAAGAAGTATACAAAGCATAAGAATAGAAAAAATAAAAATCCCTAAAGAAAGCCCAGCACGACTAAATTGAAAATGTTGCAGGCTCGGTTTTATTGAGCCTGTTCATGGACGGTACTGTCAAGTGCAAACTACTGTCCACGCCCCCCTAGCACCGGCGTAAGCAAAATTCGTCATTTACACATGAAAAGGTAAAATTATGATTTAGAAATATCCACAGATGTGCTTAGTACTATTTACAATACATCCTTCGAAAAAGTAATTTCATGCAATATTTCATTTTGGTAATTCATGGCTCCATATAGAAATTTGGCAAGTTTTAATAAGATTTACTTTTTATTAGTTGAAAGCAGAAAAAAACGCTTTGATTTATAAAGGGCAAGAAATTGGCATTAAATATCTATACCCATAGGCAGGCAAATCTGGTACTCCCAAAATATTTATTCACAATCTGATATCCAGCTGGTCGATTTTTTTTATTTTATAAGAACCTCTTCTTCAGAACCACATTATTGTATAGAACAACAGTACAATCAAATAAATGCAATTTAGTTTTGATAGCTAACTTTATTCAAATGACTTTAAAAGGTTATGATAAGCTGTTAAAGCTTGGTCAGTCAAAATCTTAACTATTGCTTCTTAAGTACCAATTTTGAAGATAACAGGAACTATCTACCCGATAAATCTAAACACACCCATACTTAACGGTGGCTCTTTTGGTAATGTGTCTTAATGAGAGCCCTCAATCAAAACATAGCTGGAGAAGGTAAACACAGTTTCTAAAAATATCTGTTGTTTGAATAATTGTTTTAGAACATGCTACATCCTTATCACCTGAAGAAATGAAGGCTATGAATATAAAATCATGAGACATATGAGTAAGAAAAGGTAAATCAGTAGAACTTTTCTTATTGCTAAAAATCCGTTATTTAAGAATATGCTTGTTTTTCTAACATCGAAGAATGCTTTGCCACGTAGAAAATATTTCTTATCATTTTAGATGCAGTTTAAATACGAAAAACCTCACAATGACGTTGCTAGAACTTTAACACGTTATGCTTTTTTTCTTTTAAATATTTCCATAAATTTAAATGTGATGGAGCCAGCGATATGGTGTTTGCGCAATCGGAAATGTGATTGAGCCAACCAAACCATTCAGTAAGAATAGGTATTGTACAATTATGCCAATTAATGTTCATGGTAAAATTAAAAAAAATCTTCAAATTGTTTGAGATAGTATCTGCTATATTCGTATATTTGTATAAAGTATAAAATGTGCCATATTAAATTACTTCTTCATCACTAACTGGACTTTCAAAAGAAAAAAATAATGTTCTTTTTAATGATTTCCTATGTGTAAAATGCTTTATTTGCAAAAAAGCGTCTTTACTCTAGATTATTAATATTTGTCTTTTGGAACTTAGTTCTTAAATGTGTTTTCTTATATTGGTTTTTGTCGGTGTGGTACGTCAACCATTCATCCTTTTGTTCAATGTTCACAGTTACTTTTACATCGTGTTGAATTGTTTTGGCAAAATTCACTTCTTGCTATACGCCACACTTAAACATGTTATGGAAATGATGCAAGTTATTTATATTAACTAATGTAATTTTGTCTATAAATGAATATTAATGACAAATTTCCCACAGTATCATCAATGATTGAATGGTTTCGTTGAATCAAACATATTTGCGAGATCTCTCTCTCATTGCAGATGGTGCCAGCACCGTCTCGATGGCTCGATCACATTAAAATAAATGTTAATATTTTATTTTCAGCCTAGCTCTGTGAAATATTATTTGTGTTGAGCCAAAGGGGATGTTGGTTCAATGTTACATGGACGATTAAGTTGGTCAACGTAACCTTATTTGTAGAGAAATCACTCAAGTGTCTCCTTGTAAAGGAAAACACGCAAGTTGATATTTGGTAAACATTCTAGCAATGTCATATTGGGGTATTTTGTATCGATATTGCATCCAAAATGATGAGAAAAATGTTCTGCATGGTTTAAGCAGTTTTCGATTTTTGAAAACAAATAAACATCTCCCTTTAGTCAGATATTTTTAGAAAATATGTTAATCTTGTTCAGCGTTTATGGCTATCATATAAATAAATCACCAACATGGGAAAGAGCCACCTTTTAGTAGGGCTAGGAATGTAACCTAACAAAATGTCATTTTGATTTAACTTGTGCCTGTAAGCTGACTGATAAAGAGTACAATATCTTCTGAAATTAAAATGAGGTACATTGGAAGCATAATAAGGTCATTTTCCTTCATACATCTACATTATTAGTGATGCCATTTAAAAATAAAATAAACAACAAAGGAGAATGTTAATCCCCTCGTATTTGGCCTGTGGTGACATGAAACAAATACCGGAAATTGGCATATTTGGATTAGATTAGATTAGATCACATTTTTACTAAAATTGTTTTATCATGGAGATCATTTTAAAGCTAATATCTGAATTAAGTTATTGTTTCCAAAGAGCGTCGCGAATATTTGTATCAAACACTTTTTCATATTTAATAAATATACACCAGAATTTAGAAGTGACAAACGGGCTTTTTGTATCATTGAGTGAAGAATAAAGATTGCATACTTAGTAGAGTGGCCCTCGCAAAATCTGAATGGAGAGTCCATAAACATAGTGCTATTTTTTGCACCATTTGTTAATCCAATTTCGTTACAACAATGAAAATATTTTGTAAAATTAATTAATACATTTACAATAGTTATTCTTTGTTTTTCATTGGTAAAATATACACTTTGCGTAAACTCCGTATGCTGAAATAAACTCTTAAGCAGCAATAAAAATTTTAGTTGTTAAGGTCACAACTCTTAATCAATTTGAAAAGTTAAAAATATTACTTCACCACTAAATAGTGTGTCAAGTTCTCTTATATGTAAGCGTTCTAAGCAAAGACAGTTAAGAATTTCTGTATCAGAATTCGTACCCAAATTCTCAGAAATATTGGTAAAATGCTTAACAAAAATATTAATATTAATGCCATTATTACATAATCTGCTTCATGATTTGAATTTCGAAATATACTTAAGAAATTTAGGTGAAGTCTTGCTTAAAGATGAAAGTGGTAATTTGGATATGTTTGTCAAATGATGTTTGATATCCACACAATATAAACAATATTGATAAAACAATACAATTACAATTTATGTGTTGTATTCTGTGACTCTTACAAACATTTTGACTGACCTGCCAAAAACATCAAAAACTGGAACAATAAAGTAGGGGTCAGCGCCAAAAAAGTGGTCACTTTTTTTATAAACATTTCTCAACAGCCGAGAACATGTGTTTGGGGCCCAAACAGGACATTGTTTCACTATTTGAGGCTTTAAAGATGGGGGATCGAAAGTGCGTGTGTTTCGCGTATATATGAGGTAAAGGGTTAAATAAGTTCTTGAGCGATTAATGAAGTTAAGAAAAACACAACTTTAGTTTGCTGCGGACGGTATTTATAGCGGGACAGTACGCGTGTTTTCTCGCCCTGGTTTCTCTACCTAATATAACATTGATTGTTTTATTGTCTATCTTGTATATGTAATGACCTTTGCATGGATCTAAATTATCCATATATATCTTAATAAATATTGATGAATTTGGAACAACAGTTTAATAAGTGTCACCCTTTTTCTCAGATTTTAAACTTTTTTCCCCCGAAAAGTGCATGTATTTATACGTTAAAATACCAGCACACCCTTAGATATATTATGATATGAATTGGTCTGTCTTTAATGCAACATTGTCCTCTACTATACAGTGAAATTTGCATGCAATTGTCTCAATGAATACGTTTTAGGGAGATTAATGAAGTTCGTGATAAACTCGACTTGAATTTGTTGCGCCCTCGGTATTTAGAGCGGAAGAGTACGCGTGTTTTCCCGCCCTGTTTTCTTTACATACCGTATCTATGATTGGTTTTATTGTCTGTTTTGTAGTTATAATTCTTTACATTATGATCTTTGTTAACAGAACAGAGCAGAACGGTTATATTCTGAAATAGTCACGTAGACGCTTATTGGTTATATTGCGCGTTTCCATAGTTATTTAGTGTATGGTTTGCCAACTAACAATTGTTGTTATTTCACACGTTGTTACGTCTGTTTTTTTTCTTGCTGTTGATTTTTATGCTGTACAATTTTATTTAATCGACTGTTTATATTTTATCAGTATAATTAATATCCTTAATAAATTGAAAAACTGCTGTCCTATTTGTTCGGGGGTCTAATAACATTGTAATATATTCTACTGTTACGCTTTATTTTTGGATGGACTCTTCTAATTCCGTACGCGGTATTATATGGCGTTTACATTGAAAAAAACATGTGTTCTTTGGTTTCGGCAATCTGGCTAATGTTTTGGGGTGCGTTTCATAAAGAATATCAGGACCGATTTAAGTCGTAAGTGCAAAACAAACTGTGATAAAACTGTGTATCAGGAAAAACAATTTTAAGACTAAACTTTCTAAATTTTGCGATAAGATATAAATACAAAAACACGTGCTGAAGAAAACACTGCAGCTCTTGTTTTATTTAGTATACATATGATTATATACTTAAAAAGTGGAGGACAAAAGTGAAGAAAAAATTATTTGTACATGTACCTGTAATAATTAACTTTTGTCAATGTTATAACACTGATTTAATATGGATAATTATTTAAGTTTAGGTAAAAGAAATATAGGTCACTAAATCCTTTTTATTTAAAAAGGTCCTGATTCCCTAGGCGTCCTGTCATAGAACTTTTCAGTTAAAACACCGAATGCAATGAGGTAATTTGCAGAAAATAATGTGTTAATTACTCGGGGCTATGCATATAACTCTTAATCAGTGTAGAGGCAGATTTAAGCGTCTGCATCATACTGATTAAATTAGTGTACGAAATTTAGCCGTTAAATAGTAACATCTACTGTTCAAATAATATAGCACTCTTGAACGTAATGATGATGTACAATCCGTGAATATTAAGGCAGTCACCTTCTTACTTTAACGCTTGAACGCATTTTTCCTTTAAGTTAATATCATAGCATATGCATAACTAGCCTCAGTGACAAGCATTTAAGAGTTTCACTTATAAATTTAAGATTGTAGATTTAAATTTCAAGGAAACATTATTTTCTATTTTTCTTTTTTCTATTACCTTCTTTATAGCTTGAATTTATAAATTATATAGATTTGGAATAAAACCGAAATTTAACAAATTATTCATCAGCAATGTTGCATATAATATTTAAAATGATTAAAGAAATCTGAAAAAGTTTGTCAAGGATTTGAACTTGCAATTGCGTGACTGTTATGCCATAATACTTACCACTAGGACATCGCGCCGTCATTGTTAATTTATTATCGAAAACTAAATCATTAAAATCAGTTGGTTAATCGTAATAAATTAAAGAAAACTAACACGGAGACTAACATAAAAATCTTCGAAGATAAATCAGTATCAGGTCTATATTGCCAAATGGCACCTTCGGCGTTTGTTTGTGGTATGTTAATTTGTTAAAAATAAAGACAGCAAACATATTCGTATAATGCTTATTTACTTTTATATAGTTTTATTATTAATTTCTAACTTATATATCGACAATAAATTATCCGGAAAATGTATCGAATATTTTCGATTTATAGTCATTAAAAATGTGTTAAGATTTAGAACACATACTAGTACTTCCTTTGTGAATGTTCAATTTTTTTTCAGTGAGGTATTGTTTTTAGGTACAGTTTGGAACTAAGTTAAAGATAATATTAAAAGATTTAGCAGAATTTTACTCTATGGTGAGATTCCCCTACACCCTAGTACCGATCTTATCATACTTGGTATATCAATATATATATTTATAAATATCCGTTGTTTATTATTGCCAGAGCTTTGAAAAAAAGTGTGGAAAAGACTGCAGTGCGCGGACTTAATTAACATTATGTTAATTTGTCAAATACATCCGTCTGGTTGCTATTTTCTTCTTTAATTACTTTTTGTGCACGTTTATATTCATATACGCGTTTTAATATTTAAAACTGTAATAATTTCTAAGTTGGAGTTGTTATAGCATTTAATTAGCAGATATGAGTTTAAGGTCAGGATTCCTCCAGGCCTAGGATAAGGGCTTAATCGAAAGTATAGAATCACAATCTATTGCATTGTATGATTACTGAAAAAACATGCCATAAATAGTTTGGGCGTAGTTTGTTTCTTTTAAAATAGCTCAATGAAACATAATGGTAAACAATAAGAAGATTGGAAAAAGAATGCAGGAAGTCTTCATGTAAGACAGGTGTCGGTCAAGGAAGCACGCGGACATAAATTATAAAAGTCGTAGAAAGGGTAGTTTAGGCAAACCCGCGTTCGTCCTTTTCTGTCATTTGCCTACCAATTAAATTACAAATTATAACAAGCTAAACTTAAACTATCCTATCTAATTAATATAATAAACGACTTACCTGCATTCAAATCGATCATAAAAATAAAGATTAAAAACCACTTCAAAGCCATGATGGCTCGAAATGAATGTTAAATTTCACACTCAATCCGACATATTACGTTAAAATTCACCAAAATTCAAATGAATCTGCAGAGTAACTTGTTGCGCCGCTGGATCAAATCCAAGTGAGAGGTTAATATGACTTGTAATAACCATATGTAAATGTCATTTCCTTTTGAATTTGGCATTTCCTAGCAATTTATTATTCATTATTATGAATAAAATGCTCTTCCTATATTGAATAATCAAATATATGTAAATGAAAATAATTTGGTGCGTTTTTATCATGTCATATCTTGATGATATTTCAATTTCCAGTCTGCATCTAGGGGTGTCACGTTTATGTGTTTGAACGGATGCGATCGTTTTTAGCAATTTGCAATTCATTGATATCAAATAAATGTTATATTTTGATGAAATATTATTTTCCTATATACAGCTGTGTATCTATGTCCAAATTTGGTAATAGAGATGAAAAATATAAACCAGATCAGTTAGAGTCATGGTAACACTATTCTTTCTGTGTCTACTTGTGTTGATTTCATTACAAATGCCTCCATTTATAGACCATTTTACGACGCGGCCTGTTGCTATGAAAAATTGACCGGAAGTAGTATTTAATTAGCAAAAAATGCTTATCAAGAAGAAGTTCCAAGATAAGGTAAGTTTAAGGTAAAAGGTAGAAAATTATATAAAATAGCTTTAAACAAAGATAGAAAAGATTCCTTTATAACTTTGTTACCAAGATTGCCATAAAAAGGCATGGAAAAGGATATTGTTTAAGAAGGGCCCGCTTACGTTCACGGACCTGACATTGAGATTTTTTTAAGAAAATGTGAAATTATATCTTTTATTCAAATGGGAGTCAACTAAATTGTTGTTGAAATAGTTCATAATAAAGATAAAAGAAATTTAATAGCATATGTAATCGAGGTTAATAAGCATTCTGAAAATTGTCAGAACAGGCCCGGTGATTATGCATTTTTAGTGTTCAGTTTATCTGGTTATATCATTTATTTGACTGTGATGCAAACAGATATTTTTTAAGTCTTCTGGTTGATATAACATGGAATAAAAGGCCTTCAAGTATCACACACTGTGGGCTTTTGTCCTATGCAGAATGCTCATGCGTAAAATGCAACATTGGTTGCTATGGAAGAATCGTAAAAAGGTCTATAACGATGCTTATCTCTAAAATACAAAATTCAATTTCCCTTTATAATATTCACTCTGACTGATTTAAAAATAGCAAGCATATTTTTCTGCTGTTGTTTTTTTTCCATTTCACATAAATTGAGGTTGATTTTTTTTCTCTGAACATAAGAAATACGGTGCATTATCTAAAGTTATACGTTAACGAAGCATAACCCAGTATATAAATCACATAAACCAAATATTATGTTGTAAGAGGATTTTTTTTTCATGTTAAACAACAAATAAACAATTTGCTTAATTCAATTATATAAGGATAATTAATGAGATGTAAAACAATTATTTTAATTTCATCACTTGAAACTAATACTGCCTAATTTGTCATTTCCTATGTGAAGTGGTTTGAGCATATGAATTTAACGATTACCTTCTTGAAACCTCTACTTTTTCTAAGAAAAATAAAGGAATTCGGTTATAATTAAAAATTATCACGTAGATCTTATTAAATTAACCCCTTTCATTGAAAATAGGTAACATAAACAAATACCCGGGGAAAAATTTTTTTCTGTATTGATGTATGAAAGTATAAATTTCATACATTTTTTAACGTAAATTTTTTTTATATATATATTAGGAAAAATATTTAAGGTCCCCTTTCCCGTTTAAAAAATCTACAAGTGCTTTATGCTTCAGAAAATAAAAAAAAATTGGTTTTTTTTATAATGTTTTAATTATTAGAGTAGCCAAAATTTGCTAGGTTTATCTATATAAAATAGATATATTGTAGGGCCCCCACGTTAAATATTTTACGATAAATAAATGTATTCATAGTTTAAAATTTTGTTTTTTAAATTATAATACATGATTACTAGGTGAAAAGCGCGCGGTAAATGAAATGTTCAATTCTTACACTGGATGTTAGTCACTAAGATATATCAATAAGATATTCACTACAGTGTAGAGACGAATATAAACTTAAAGATCAATTTTAGACACCTCAGGCCGGTTGTCAGTCATTATAAATACAAGTACATGTATATCTAAGAAAGGTCGGACAATACAAATAAAGTCGGTTTTGCTGTATTCATTAAGATATCTTTATCAAAACAAAATTAAACCATATATTAGGGACACGGGCTTATTTTAAGATAAACATATACCTGTCCGTTAACACAGTGATGGTCCCGTCGTCTGGCAGTAGTTCAGACACAGATTTTCGGTATATTGCCTGAGTGTACAGCTAATGTAAAATGTCAATTCTATTGTATATATAAAATTAATATATATTTATGGAGTGTTTTGTTTTTTGATAGAAGTAAGTGAAAACAGACAGGCGGACAGACAACTTTATTTCCACTCAAGGTATTATAAATACAACATGAGGATATGCCGAGCAATATATGCTTTCGGGAGGGATCTAGAAAAGATAAAGAGTAAATATCGCCAAGGTGTTCACTCCATAAATATAAAATCATACCCGCCTTATCTTCTCTTGTATCGTAGATATAAAGTAATTTCAGTCTATGTTTTGATAAGATATGCATAAAACAATACACAGTTATAAATATTACGTAAATTTAGGAATCATAAAAGTTGAAACGCATGCCAAAAATACGTTGCCAATGGCGGTGAAATATTCTGAATATATGCCTTTTTATGTGCGATATTGAATTTATTGTACCGATAAAGTCCTGCATTTTATAAATTAGCAAAGAAGAAATGAATGACGTTCGAGGTACAATACTTCCGGTTTTTTTGTTTTTACTATGTAATATTACGTGATATGGAGACTGCTCTCCATGTAGCTAAAGTAACATTATGCTCATGTTTTCATTTTCAATATTAGCTGTATTGACTGCATAATTCAAATGATTTATAATTGTTATTATACTAACTGTGACTATTGGAAAATATTTAGTATAAGATATACTTCTGTCGAAATATAACAAGACTGCCCCACTCTCTTTATGAATTGGATGTTACGGTTAAATTCCAAATTATATTTACAGAATTTTCTTGATTGAAATTTCAGTATATCAACACAAAAGTACGACTTTAGCAAATAGAGAAATACTAAAGCGCTGTAGGTATAGATAAAGTTTATCTTTATACATTAGTTGATATTAATCGTTCGATCGACAATTATCTTATCGACGACGTTTCCGCCTTTTCCTCCTATCTATCGTGACCTTTAAATCAATAGATATGTATTAAATATATATCAAATGTCATCAGTGCATGTTATCGGCATCAATATATTTCATGCTATGATATCTCACCGCATTGATAAAAGACTCTTTTCATAACGTAATATTGCGTAATAACCTTGTGATGTACCACACCGTGGGGCTCTTTTGTGCGTTCATTATACTTACTTTAACATAATTAATAGTTTGATCTGCTTTTTTCTGTACAGTGTCTTATATAATAACATTACCTTTTAATGTTTATTCTCCAGGTTAACAAATTAAAAGAATTATTCTATATTATTTATCTAATATCAGCCACGATATCACGATTGAATCAAAATTCACTGCGAGTATCGCTGAATAATTTTGAAAATGAAATAACACATATATTTTATTCGACTTAAACATTACAAGCTCATTGTCGTTAAACAATAAAAAAAGCATACATGGAATGGCATGGCAGAAAATACAAATACCTTAAAAACATCATCACATTCGAGGGAGCTATTAGATCTACTAATTTACTTACACATATCTTTCGATTCTAAGGCAGCACACCACACTAAATGAAGCCGCAGCTAGGATTTCATGGATATAGTGACTATTGTGGATTTAAATGACTGGTTGTCTTTAAAATGCATTTTCAGCATGAAATTTGTTTTTGTGACATGTAATATGATCATTGGCAAATTCGAAAACATGATTAGAAATCACATGCTGATAATTATTGATGTCAAGATCGCCATTGTTTGTAAACATTGCTTTTAAACAGCATGCTCGGTAAAAACAAGTAATTTAACAGGGGGGTACAAACTTTTAGCAATAGCAAAATATCTACAAGGCCAAGCACCTATTTCTTTGTGATATTTTGCATGCATAGGGAGTTGCTTAAGCAGTGACAGAGTTTTTGTAGACCGTATATTTGCAGGTATTTTTTGCCGGAGGGATGAAAAATGTTGTTTTGGGTCTCGGACCACTATAGATTTTTGGCTTTTACGGAATGAATTGGAATTTTTTTAACTGCCTGACTGTTGCACATGGGATGATTTCATTACAGATTTGCAATGGTATGACATATATGTTCTTAACAAAATGTGTTTTCTTTTTCCAGGTTGTGTAGTTTGGGATCAGATTTATCAGACATATTGCTTGTAGGACATTGACGGCAGAAACTTGAAATTTAGTGTGGAGTGCTACCTTAAGCTTATTTACTCAGTATCATGTAGACGCTTAATATGCTTATTCACTGACCAAGAGTTATCTATGAAAACGTCTGCATGAGCTGAGTCAAAAACATTATGCTGAAAAAATGCCTAACTACAGTGTTTATACAGACAAGAAACTCAGCACGGGTCCAGACTCAAATATACAAGGACTAAGTGACTTACATTTATTTTAAGCCAGTTTTTGCCAATACGCCGTCTTTGATATAATTTTCTTTTTTGGCCAGGGTGTCTTGGGGGCTTCAGTCCTTTAAGCTCCACCCCTGAAAGATCCTGGCCTGTAACCCTTATTTTTACCGTATATCGTGGAATTCCGTACACTCTTGAGAACCATATATGTTCCGCAGTGAATTCCATTATTTATTATGTCACAATATCAATACTTATTAATTATGCCAATAATATATAATAATATATATATTGATGCTACTTTACCGATGAATTATTGGCATAATTGAGCTTAAAGGACTGAAGCCCCCAAGACACCCTGGCCTAAAAAGAAAATTATATCAAAGACGGCGTTTTGGAAAAAACTGGCTTAAGACAAATGTAAGTGACTTAGCCCTTGTATATTTGAGTCTGGACCCGTGCTGAGTTTCCTGTCAGTATACACACTGTCTTAAGGCATTTTTTCAACATAATGTTTTTGACTCAGGTCATGATAATTGAAAAATTCAAAACAAAGAAATGAAAATTTTGCCTGTGTCTGCCTTTAAACCTTCACTATGCAAATATGTGTATGTTCACAATTTTGTTAAATCTTAGCTCGAGGTGAGCATCCTATAGATATCACCTTAAAAATTGCCATACTTTAACAACAAATGCAGTTCCGTCAAATATAGTACGGGATCTAGATGAAATAATCGAAAACAAAATCATGAACATATCTTCAGTCCGGTCCTTATGAAATTTCGCCAGCACGTCGAGTTTTAAATGACTCACGTGATGCCAAAACCGAGGTAAAATCAACATAAAAGTATATAAACTAGAAACCACTTTTTGTTGATTATTTATGTATTTAAAAAGTGAATTTAAAAAATTATGCTAATATCTTGATTATATTGAGATTAAATGAAACATGGTGGCTTCACAGCACACGTCTCTTATCGAAGTTGCTCGAAACCTTACTTTGGGCGTACATGTTTCATAAGGAGAAGATATCCAGAATAACGTTCCCATTACACAGAACAAAACTGCAAAATTGACAGTAAGAAAATAACTTGAACGTGACAAAATAATGTGATACAACATTCTATCATAAGAGTCACGTGTGTGTACGTTTTTGTAGGATAAAATAATGTGCCACAATATTCAATCATACGAGACTCGTGTGTGTACGTTTTTGTAGGATAAAATAATGTGCTACAATATTCAATCATACGAGACTGTGTGTGTACGTTTTTGTAGGATAAAATAATGTGCTACAATATTCAATCATTAGAGACTCGTGTGTGTACATTTTGTAGGATAAAATAATGTGCTACAATATTCAATCATAAGAGACTCATGTGTATACGTTTTTGTAGGATAACATCATGTGCTACAATATTAATCATGAGAGACTCGTTTTTGTACTTTGTAGGATAAAATGATGTGCTACAGTACTATATTCAATGAAAAGAGACTCGTGTGTGTACATCTTTTGTAGGATAATATAATGTGCAACAATATTAATCATAAGAGACTCGCGTGTGTACGTTTTTGTATGATAAAATAATGTGCTACTATATTCAATCATAAGAGACTCGTGTGTGTACGTTTTTGTAGGATAAAATAATGTGCTTCAATATTCAATCATAAGAGATAAGTGTGTGTACGTTTTTGTAGGATAAAATAATATCGTACACTATTCAATCATAAGAGACTCGTGTGTGTACATTTTTGTAGGAAAGCATCATGTGCTACAATATTAATCGTGAGAGACCCGTGTGTGTACGTTTTTGTATGATAAAATAATGTGCTTCAATATTCAATCATAAGAGACTCGTGTGTGTACGTTTTTGTAGGATAAAAAATAAAATGCTACTATATTCAATTATAAGAGACTGGTGCGTGTACGTTTTTGTAGGATAAAATAATATGCTACTATATTCAATCATAAGAGACTGGTGTATGTACGTTTTTGTAGGATAAAATAATGTGCTACTATATTTAATCATAAGAGACTCGTGTGTGTACGTTTTTGTAGGATAAAATAATGTGCTACTATATTTAATCATAAGAGACTCGTGTGTGCACGTTTTTGTAGGATAAAATAATATGCTACTATATTCAATCATAAGAGACTGGTGTGTCTCTACTTAATTACTCACAAAATCATGATTTAACATTAAATGACATGGTAATGGAATGTATTGACTAAATTTGTTGATATATGACATTAGTCCAATTTTAAATGTTCTACAAAAGTAATACAGAAACGATGTCGTTTTAGGTTTTTTAAGCATCAATTTGCTATGTGCTTTAAGGCAAAATGTTTGACTCTTCATGAACTTAATTGTTAAATTTGAATAAATATACATGTATATAAAGATAAGTAAATAAATAGAACAGTATTTATTTCGAAGACCAACTGCTTTAATTGCATTTGAACAAGTCACGTTTCTGGAAATCGTTCAAGTAGATCGATGACTCAAACCTTAAATGATCATGAACAGGGAATTATACATGTTATAAAGCTTTTCTACATTGAAAGATTAACACCCACTTGTATATTTTCAGTTGTCTATAAAATCTGTGATCTCTAAAAAAAGTGGCTGTCATTTATCTGGACGGTACACAGTTTTATTGTGTGAAGGAACTTGAATCGTACCAATAATAAATCATTGGGAAAAAGCAACAAACAGTATAGGTATACAATTTTGATTAGTTTTATCATATTTTAAAATCATAATAACAGTTTTTAATTGAACATTTTCATCATATTATTGTTTTTATGTTCATTGTTGTAATTTCTGTTAAAGGAATAAAGTAAAAGGTTATATATACAATTGACCTAATTTGCATACTCATATATTTTATGTTATGTCTCAACCAGTACCAAACACTCCCGCTTGTGTCACTGCGACTATTTTGCATACTATATATGGAACTGTTTTATAATTCAATCGGAACATTTGTTCAGAAAAATACGTATAAATAGGACATTATATTGAAGAATACAAGTTTTAATGAAAGTTATGTCTCCAAAGATAAAGATTACAAAAGAACAGTTACAATAGCAACAGCCATGTCTTTAAATGAGATTATCTTAAAAAAGTCCCAATAATACTGTAAATTAAACGAGAAATTAAAGATGTTCGTTTCCCTATAATAATGTTTATAGTTATGTCAAGAATACTGAAATAGAAAGGTCATCAGAGGATGACTTCTAATATGGAATTAGTTTTAATCGCATAGCGCGTCTGTTAATGTAGTGCTATAACAAATCTGACTACTACCTCTCGGAGTATTATTGAATAACTAACTAAATATCAAAAAGAATATTGGCCAAGAGGTTACTATATAAAGTATCCAAATATGCTGGCTATTTTTTTATCTAAGAATTAATGAACATTTGATATGATACTGTCAAAATTCTAACATTCCAGGACGTTAAGCAAAAAGTTAGTGTTCTACCACACGTTTAGCTCTTTTGAAATGCAGAAGTCAAATAAAGATGCCTATTGGTAAGTAGATAACGCTCCATAGTTACTGATCTAACCTTTAATGAAGTCAAGCTTGTCGTTGACAATGATGCTTCATTTTCATTTACCAATATAGCCAATTTCACAGGCGTCAAACGTGTCAACTCATGGATAAGATTTTACATATTCACCTAAAGATAAGTGTAGCGTTACCCCCTGTTTAGGTAGCGATAATTTATAAGAGTTACAAAGAACACATGGGGGCAAACTACATGAGTTCGCCTGGGCCCGGCTTTTTGGTAAATTGATATTTACTGCCTGTCTGGCAAGGAATAACGGAGGCAGTTTAAAGTTTAACGATTAACTTTATTAAAGGAATTAAACAGTTATAACGAACAGCTAATAATATTACATCATATAGTTATTAAAATGTTTATTTGTATTTACGACAAATAGTAATATTGTGCACCCTAATCCTTTTAATTCATCTGAATAAATACAACGAATTCTTTTCGAACACAAATGTCAAATTGTTCCTAAGATATTTGTTCCAAGTTTTAATGTAGGAGCCTTCTAAGCAAGTTCACACTTTAATATGTTATCACCGAGAAACAAATACACTTAAATATTATATTCACCGATTTAGTGGTTTCATACCACAAAGAAACTAGTATCAAATATAGTTAGACTACGCCGTAAGATTTACCCTTTTGTAGCTTTTACCAGTTGGTGAATTTTACCAGTTGGTAAATGTTAGCAACTTCGACAATCCTCGTCACAGTTTATCAACATCTTTGAACAATTGTACACATTAATAAATTAGCACTTGAAATATACGCATGATAGAGATTAGTTATGAGAAATACACGTTGGTTAAATGGTTTATAATTTTCACCAACTAACAAGGTAAATTTAACGAACTTTACACTTTAAAAAGAATGGTTATATTGGTAAACACAAGACTTAAACACTAGGAAACACTGGAGATGGAGACACTTAGGAATTACCACATTTTTATTTATTTGGTTGATTTAGGGAACTTTACCTCTTCTGTGCCCATAGTTATTTTACCAATTGAATTTATTTTCTCGTTGGTGAGCGACACACGGAATACCCTCGTCAATGGTATTCCGACAAAAATAACAATGCCGCTGTATTTATATGAAAATTTCGTCAGATGTGACGTCATCAGCGATGACGTAGTAGGAAATGTAATGGCGGACATAAACCAGGAAGTAACTCAAAATTCACTATTCTTTTCTGGATTTTGAACTTATAAAAGCACTTTGAATGTTTTTAAAGGTACATTTTGTGAAAATAACAGTAATATTATTGATATTTATCAATAATTTTTAATACCATTTAAGAATATATGAATAAGACACGATTATCTGCTGAAATAAATTACGACGAATTCAAGCATAAAAATACGTCACTTTTAAAGCGTAGATTAGGGTGCACAGTAATTATTTCCTGAAAACAACATGAATTGTCAACACATATTACAAATATACATCATGAACAGTATTGCCGGCTCGCCACGGCGAGCCGGTATTACGGTAGGATTTTACTGAGAAACAACCTAAAACTCCGAAGCTATCCAAAAATTTAATCGAAGCTTGGCTTCCAGCTTTCTACAAAATTTATCTATCATGGCTAGGATCCAAAATTATGTAGCCAATCAAATTTAATCTTACATAGCGTCAAAAAACCTTCAATTTTCACGCCATTTTTAAAAATCAGCAAGTATTGTTTTGAGCGCAAAGATATAATGATGATTAAAATGTTTGTCTTTATGAATTCTTTTCAATAAATCATATTTACACTGACTTCTGATTTAGCGATTTCACCTGTTTTTCTCTGTAGTAAGTTTTCGTTTGGTTAATTAACATAAGTGTACATCTGGTTCTGTGCATTTTTTTATTTTTCTTTTTTCCGGTCATTTTATCCTTTCCGGTATTTAGTGTATGCATTTACTGGCGGGATCCGGGACGCCCGGGATCGTATAAGATATGGAGGAAAAACCCTAATGAACTATATATTGTGTTGATTGTTGTCGTAATGAAAGGCCATTAAACGTTAATTTTTTTTATTGTATATAATGAACGTTAAATTAATTTAACTTAGAATATAGATATATTTAGAGGTATTTATCAACAAACTTAAAATGCGGAAATCACAATACTTATAATTATATGCCTAATTAATTGGAAAAATCAAAGACTATTTTCTTGAATTGGTAAAATCCCGGGACCCCTATATGTTTTAAAACGATCCCAGCTTTTCTGAAAACTATATACTTGAACTGGCCAATCCGTGAGATCTATTTACATTTTAATACGACCCCGGCTTTTCTGAAAACTATTTTCTTGAACTGGTCAATTCCCGGGATTCCTATATATTTTAATAGGATCCCGGCTTATCTTAAAAACATCTTCTTAGACTGGTCAATTTCTGGGATCCCTATATTTTTTAATAGGATCCCGGCTTTTCTGGCTGAATTAATTCGACCAACTTGTGTTTACTTTAGGAACTTGTGGCCTTCTCATTCCAATACTAATATCAACATAAAGAGACATGTATTACAACTTAATTTTGTATAAAATCTGCATAGACATCTTTTGGGGGAATGAAATCTTATATCACCTATCTAACATTTTGTGGTCAAGGTCAACAGGCCATATATACACTGGCCCATCGGGCACCGGGCAAAGTGTTGACTTCAAATCTCTTCAGCTAACAACTGTCATTTTTACATTTAAACACACCCCTTGAAAAAAAAAAACGAAGCGAGTCGTCACTAGCTTTTTAGAAAGAGCTAACGCTTTATTAGTATACATATTATACATAGTACATTTAAAATACATAACAATATTTCTAAGGAAAAGAAAGTGGGTGGGGTAATGTAAATATTTGTTTTACATTGAGGTGCGATCGTTACATTGCCCCCCACTATCTAAGTTTTGGTCCCCAAAACATTATATTAGTTTTAAATTTCCTTAGAAGAACAAGTACAATAATAAAACAATTACATTTTACCAAATTCAAAATATTAGCTTAAAGACTTCACATGTCATCAAGTAAGACCTTAAGACAAACTTCAAGTAAGATACTTAAGCCATTCAATTTAACTTTCTTAACTGTAATTAAAATTGTCATAAAGAATAGAAAAGAAACATATTTACACTATTTTAGACTACATGAACTAGATATTAGGAACAGTGAAGTTATTTTTCAAGATGAATAATTTCCTCAAAAGTACTTAACATGTGAGCATTACAGTCACAATCATTTTCTCTCTCAAAGTTAAAGTTAACAACAATACAATTAAAAAAAAATACATGTGTTCAATTAAAACTTTTAAAGGTGAACCAAGCTAAAAGTACTTAAGTTGATTCACTTACACATTAAATTATACACTATATATCTTAATAAACAACTTAGAAAATATTTACAACAATAGTTATTTACTATGACAGAATTTATGATTCGCGACAAATGTTTATCTTTTAAAGACTTTATACTTGAAAACGTTTGATTTATTGTCAGTTACTATCATACATGTTTATGTGCTTAAAAAAATCACCAAAACAACAAACACATCTTGAGCACAGTAACCCTTTAACAAATGTAACTTTCCTACTATACACTCAGTCTTTTCAAAAACATTTAATTTCACTTTTTTATTCACTTCATATTACTCACTTTAGTTTCTGAGCAGTTAACCCTGTAAGAGAACAATATTGGCTCCTACCACACTCACTTGGTCAATCTTACTAATTGTCTTGATAATTTTGCACTTACACCTGGCTTAACTTTGGTGTTATACAACCAAACTAAATCACCCACATCAAATGCAGTTTGCATTAATCTGTGGTCGTAAACACGTTTTTGTGAATCGCTTGCCAATAAAATATGTTTTCGCGCAACCTCATGTACTAAATTTAATTTATCCGTAAGCAGAGATGCATATTCAGTTTCAGATATTCTTTCTATGTTTTTAGGTTGTCCTAATGCTAGATCAATAGGTAATTGCATCTCTCGTCCAAACATCATCATACTTGGTGTAAACCCTGTACTTTCTTGTACAGAAGAATTATATGCCATTGAAATAATCGGTAAGTATGTATCCCAGTCCTTCTGATTTGTTGTCACAAATTTTGACAACATAGCTTTTATCGTTCTTTGTCCTCTTTCTACCAATCCGTCGGATTGCGGCCTGAAGGCCGTTGTTCTAGTTTTCTCCGACCCTAGAATTTCACACATCTCCTTAAAGATACGTGACTCAAAATTAGTACCTTGATCGGAATGAAGTTGCTTAGGTACACCGAATACTGAAACAAAGTTTTCAACAAAACTGTTGGCTACGGTGTGGGCCTCTTGATTTACTAATGGAATTGCTACAATCCATTTAGTAAAGTAGTCAACAATGGTAAATATATACTTATTTCTATTATTGCTTTTAGGCAGAGGTCCAGTTATATCTATACCAACTCTTTCTAAAGGGGCACCTACTAGATACTGTTTCATAGCAGCTTTTGCTTTTCTTGGAGGGCCTTTCTGAGACGCACACAGGTCACAGGTTTTGCACCAACTTTTTACATCTTTGGATAATCCAAACCAAAAGAACCGCTGCTTTACTTTCAGCTTAGTTTTACGTTCCCCTAAGTGGCCTCCTATAGGGCTACTGTGTAGCTCCATTAACACCTCATTGACTAACACTCTAGGCAACACCACTAGGTACTTAATAGATTTCCCATCAATTTCTTCCCAAAGATGGTATAAAACTCCATTTTCTATCTTTAATGAATCATATCGATTCCAATAATATTTCAACTCCACCGATCTTGGAGATACTTCAGACCATTTAGGTTTTTCATTATTTTGTAACCACATCTTTATAGTATTTATATTTTCGTCTTTATCTTGGACATCTGCAATAGATTTGCCATTCAACGAAATTAGGATTTCTCTAACTGGTGTGTTACTAACATCAGTATTATTCCAACATGTGGGGATCTTAGACTTTATGTCACCCATACCACATGTGTCATTAGGAATATTCCTTTGATGTTCATTTACTATCTCAGACCTATGACTTTCACATTCTGTTGATACTTCACTATCATCAGCAACAGTTTCAATGACCTGCATGTTTACACTCTTGCTGACTTTCTGAAGCCCAACAACCTGCTCTTGATCTTGGATCACATCAACAGCTTGGTGAAAAGCATCGTCATGCCCACCTTCTAATTGCAAATCAATATCACCCAAGATTTCAGAACTCTTTCTACTACTTCTTTTAAGCAGTTCTTCCTCTTGTTCTAATGAGTTCTGACAAGCATTAACTTCAACATTAAATGTTGTGCTTATCCCCTCTTCTAGCCTATCTTTCATATCCAAACCTAATTCGTATACTGGCTTTGTATATCTGACGTCTGCTTTATCACAGTACGTGCATCCACTATGACTACAAGGTCGTCTGGACAACGCATCAGCATTTGAATGAATACGACCAGCTCTATGTTTTATCTCATAGTCATAAATCGACAACGTCTCTAGCCATCTGGCCACTTGGCCTTCTGGCTGTTTAAAATTGGTTAACCACCTTAAAGCGCCATGGTCGCTCCTTATTATAAAATGACGTCCAAACAAGTAATGGTGATAATGTTTCACTGAACATATCACGGCAAGAAGCTCTCTTCTGGTTACACAATACCGTCTTTCTTCTTTCGAAAGACATTTACTAAAATATGAAATAACTTTTTCTTCACCATCTTGCATCTGCTGCAATACAGAGCCGATACCAACCCCACTTGCATCAGCGTCTAAGATATATATACCATCAGACTTTGGATATGACAATACTGGAGCATTTATCAATCCAAGTTTTAGATTTTGAAATGAGGTTTCACAAGCCTCTGACCATTGAAATCGTTCACCTTTTTCAGTCAATTTGTGCAATGGTTTAGCAATTGACGAAAAGCATTTTACAAATTTTCTATAGTAAGAACACAGTCCTAAGAAACTACGCACCTCACGTACGTTTCTTGGTGTTTTCCAGTTTTGCACATCTTCAATTTTTCGGGGATCAGTTGCAATTCCTTTTGAACTGATTAAATGACCAAGGAACCTAACTTGTTTTTGAAATAAAATACACTTTTCGGGACTAAGTTTTAAATTTGCATTTTTCATGCGTGTGAATATAGCATCAAGACTAGATAGATGATCTTCAAATGTTTTAGAATAGCTTATTATATCATCAAGATATACTAAACATTGGTTCCAAGTAAGACCTGCTAAGACTCTTTCCATTAGTCTCTCAAATGTCGCAGGGGAGTTACATAAACCAAATGGCATTACTGTAAACTGCCATAAACCTACACCTTGTACTGAGAATGCTGTTTTATGTTTATCAGTGTTTGACATTCCGACCTGCCAAAATCCAGATTTGCAGTCAAGAGTACTAAACCAGACAGACCCAGATAAAGCATCTAAAGTATCATCAATTCTTGGTAATGGTTGACTATCTTTAACAGTACATTCATTTAATTTGCGAAAATCGCAACAAAATCTTATTGCACCGTTTGGTTTCGTAACCATGACAACAGGACTACTCCAGGGACTTGTGGAAGGCTCTATAATACCTTTGTCTGCCATTTCCTTAATTTCTTTTTCTGCGGCTAAACGTTTTGCAAGGGGAACCCTATAAGGAGCTTGTTTTATTGGTCTAGCATTTCCTGTTTCTATTGTGTGCTCAACAATATGTGTTCTTCCAATATCACCAGAATCTCGAGAGAACACATTTTGATGTTTAATCAAAAGATTCTTAACCTTTTCTGCCTCGGCATTTGTTAAATTTTCAACGGCCTTCTCTAAGACATCTTTTAAATGAATTGGTATCTTTGTATCATTACTCTCACAGACACCTACTGTTTCCACGTTAACAATATCTGGTTGCATCACAGCTTCATAAAATGCAGCCACGGTATTTTTATAAACTGTACAAGGCTCGGTATTTAAATTAACCATTCGTATTGGTATGTTTCCACTTTCAATATCAACAAGAGCTTTTGCGACCAAAAGACCACTCTTTTCAGAGAATCTAGCATTTGGTTCAATAATTCCTACTGTATTACGAATAGTTGCATTAGATTTCCCTAACACTATTACTTCGGTTTCTGGTGGTATAATTGTATTTTCTTTTACCAAAATTCGACAACTCGTAGCTAACGCATTTTCATCTCTATGAAAGCAAGAGACATCTTCTCCATTAAGTATAATACTGTTCTTTGCAACATCAATCTTACATTGATTAGCTTTAAAGAAATCCATACCCAATATACCATCATTTTTTATATCTGCCAGGAAAATATTCTGTTCGAAACATTGTGAACCTATTGTAATCATTGACTTAATTTTACCATAAAAAGGAGCCGTTTCACCAGTGGCAGTAGTAAGCGTCATGTTAATTGGTATTATTTCCGGCTTCTTGTCCTCCGAAATTTTATCATACAAACTTTTACGGAGAATTGTAACATTAGATCCTGTATCAACTAACATAGAAACTTTAATATCATATAACTGAGCAGGCAAGAAAAATCCATCATCTTTCGTCAAATTTTGATTAGCATTTATTGTGTCTGATTTGGACCTCTGGCCGGGTTTCGAATTTCGGTCCTTAAACTCGAGCCGCGCCCGTTTCCCGAGTAGTTATTTTGCTTAAATGCTTGGACCTTGTCTGGGCCTTTATGAAATGATCGTCCTCGTCCTTGATAATTATGGGTCCTATCAACCCTGTTATCAAACCTATGCCCAATTTTGTTTGTTTCATTACCCCTATGAAATTGCTTTAGGTTGTTATTGTCATGAACCTGAGCTGTTAACATTTTCATTTGATAAGACAACTCATTTAATTTTCTGTCGGTTTGATTTACCTCAGGTGCAATATTTCTTACATGATTCCTACCACCCCTGCTTTTATCAGCTTCCTTATGAGCATCTAACCTTACTGCAATTCGTTCTGCTTCATTAATAGACTTTGGGCCTACTTCTCTTAATCTCAATCGTATGTCAGTATCTGGTATAGCATCGACAAAATAATCTAATGCTAGTAAATCAACGACCTCAGATGAAGCACTCGGATAAGCCTTTCTAGTTAACTTCCTAACAGACTGTGCTAACTCTGGTATTGTTTCATTTCTACCAAGTGTTCTACTTTGTAGATGTGAGCGAAATATTTCTGCTTTGTGGACAGAACCATAACGATTTTGCAGTACATATACAATAGAATCAAAATCACGTCTTTTCTCGTTATCTAGCTCGCATAAGATCGCCCGTGCACCCCCTACTATACTACTCGCAAGAAAAAGCGATTTAGTTGTATAACTCCAATTATTCAATTCAGCTACAATATTAAATTGAGCTAAATATTCGTCTAAATCATCAGACCCGTCATATGTCTGTGGTTTTAGTTTATTATGTGTTACGTCACTACCCTGGTATGGTCGTTGTCTATTAACATGTTGACCGTATGGTATCTGTAAGTTTGGTGTGTCACCACTCATACCCAACTGTGAATTTTGAATAACCATTTGTGGGCCATTATTATTAATGTCTTCACAGTTAGGAGTACTGTTTATAGGTCCTCGTCCAATACATACGTCATGGGGACCTGCCTTCTGTATAAAATTATCTTTTTGTACAGTCACACTCTTTCCACATTTAGGTTGTACGTTATCAATTTGAATTTGTAAATGGTCTAGCTTAGATTCGAACACTGACAATGAACTTCTTACTTCATTTTGAACTGACACAAAATTTTGATGTACTTGTGTGCTTAAATCAATAACTAATTTCTCTAAAGTATTGTGGTTATTTTCTCCATCTCCAGTGTTTTCTAAAATTACTCCCTCAGGTGGAATGAACGGACTTTCATTCTCAGTCTGCATTGAACTAACACCAGGTTCTGACTCACAATCGCTGTCTTCCATTACGATTGAACTCTTTAATTGATTAAAAGTTACAATATTTGATTCCTCCATTTAATGCACAAGACCAAATTTACCACCGGTACCAGGTAAGATCACAATAGCACGTGCACAAACTAAATTAACAAGTCCTAAGTATGTTGTTCTTCCGATTATTTAAAGTGATATCCCACCGCTGCCACCAAATTTGTAGCGTTACCCCCTGTTTAGGTAGCGATAATTTATAAGAGTTACAAAGAACACATGGGGGCAAACTACATGAGTTCGCCTGGGCCCGGCTTTTTGGTAAATTGATATTTACTGCCTGTCTGGCAAGGAATAACGGAGGCAATTTAAAGTTTAACGATTAACTTTATTAAAGGAATTAAACAGTTATAACGAACAGCTAATAATATTACATCATATAGTTATTAAAATGTTTATTTGTATTTACGACAAATAGTAATATTGTGCACCCTAATTCTTTTAATTCATCTGAATAAATACAACGAATTCTTTTCGAACACAAATGTCAAATTGTTCCTAAGATATTTGTTCCAAGTTTTAATGTAGGAGTCTTCTAAGCAAGTTCACACTTTAATATGTTATCACCGAGAAACAAATACACTTAAATATTATATTCACCGATTTAGTGGTTTCATACCACAAAGAAACTAGTATCAAATATAGTTAGACTACGCCGTAAGATTTACCCTTTTGTAGCTTTTACCAGTTGGTGAATTTTACCAGTTGGTAAATGTTAGCAACTTCGACAATCCTCGTCACAGTTTATCAACATCTTTGAACAATTGTACACATTTAATAAATTAGCACTTGAAATATACGCATGATAGAGATTAGTTATGAGAAATACACGTTGGTTCAATGGTTTATAATTTTCACCAACTAACAAGGTAAATTTAACGAACTTTACACTTTAAAAAGAATGGTTATATTGGTAAACACAAGACTTAAACACTTTGAAACACTGGAGATGGAGACACTTAGGAATTACCACATTTTTATTTATTTGGTTGATTTAGGGAACTTTACCTCTTCTGTGCCCATAGTTATTTTACCAATTGAATTTATTTTCTCGTTGGTGAGCGACACACGGAATACCCTCGTCAATGGTATTCCGACAAAAATAACAATGCCGCTGTATTTATATGAAAATTTCGTCAGATGTGACGTCATCAGCGATGACGTAGTAGGAAATGTAATGGCGGACATAAACCAGGAAGTAACTCAAAATTCACTATTCTTTTCTGGATTTTGAACTTATAAAAGCACTTTGAATGTTTTTAAAGGTACATTTTGTGAAAATAACAGTAATATTATTGATATTTATCAATAATTTTTAATACCATTTAAGAATATATGAATAAGACACGATTATCTGCTGAAATAAATTACGGCGAATTCAAGCATAAAAATACGTCACTTTTAAAGCGTAGATTAGGGTGCACAGTAATTATTTCCTGAAAACAACATGAATTGTCAACACATATTACAAATATACATCATGAACAGTATTATAGTACTACAATATTATACATAGTACATTTAAAATACATAACAATATTTCTAAGGAAAAGAAAGTGGGTGGGGTAATGTAAATATTTGTTTTACATTGAGGTGCGATCGTTACATAAGGCAAATAACTGCCAGATGGTTATCCCATATGATAATATCTGGAAAAAAAAACTCGAAAGGTATTAAAAATGTTTCCGAGATATGACAGTAGCCAGTTTTTTTAATATTGTGACTGTGATGAAAGCTGGTTTTACTATTTTACGCCAGTTCGCATGTGGAACAATAAGATATCGGCCACCAAAAATGTCCCTCGACCATGTGTTTCAAAGCGTCTGCGGAGTGTCAAAATTATGTACGTTATTTTATTTAATACCCGGGTCTGTAGGTGCCGTTCAGTCACATTTAAGCATTATTATAAAGATATCGTCTTCAGTAAAATTGAAGAACACTCAATGAAGTTCGCCTTCGACTGGTATCAAAACCCTGTAATTTTTGCATGATATAACGCCACTGCCAAACAATGGGGCTACTAAAATTGATATTTTTTTAAAGAAAAAAGAGTGACTGTCTATAAAACATCCAAGTATTCTTAATCATGGCATCCTTTGGCTTTATCCTAGTCCCTTGACTTAAATCAACATCTTGCTTACAGAGAAAAAAATGGCCTCTGGTCGGTCATTTGATCATATTGCATTTCTTATAGACCCTAACTCGTACTTATTAGAATAAAAGCAAGTTTTAATTAATAAATTCTTTTAGGTATTTTAACTCTTAAAGATAATAATAATGATTTGATCTGGTAAGGTTGCCAATGAGTCAAAGACACAGTAGCGACTTACTAGTATTCCCAAATTGTTAAGTTTAATAAAACTTTGATTGTACCTAAGTGTCTGTTGACAAGATTATTATGATTTTGAAAAAGTAATAAACAATGAATGTAACAGCAGAATGAATGTGTTTGTAAGCGTGTTCGGCATGCTGTCATCATAAGACGTGTGACGAATAGACATTAAAATTAATGAGAAGCTATTTTTTTATCATTTTATATATTAATATTGTCAATATCGAAAAACCTTATTTCATATAGTTATTCAAAAATCGGTTTCTACAATTTCGGCACGAAATGATCATCTACGAGATACATAATCATTGTTTATCCAAGTAAGGTCACTCCTAAATAGTTAAAGACACACGAACAACAGTAAAGTCAAGTAATACCTACTGTTCTCTTTTATGTTGACAATTCCTTGCAACCGGTACAAATGCTGGAATTGCTAGACATTTTATACAAGAACTTCAAAGTTTATTATCAAAAGGGGGTTTTAGTATTCACAAGTGGTTATCGTCAATTCTTGAAGTCATGTCTACAATACCGACTATTGATAGACGGTCAACCTAGATTTGGATCGAGATACGTTGCAAATTGATCGAGCCTTTGGAATTCAATTGTGTATTAAATGAGACGAATTTCAATTCAAGATCGATATAAATGACAAACCGTTGACAAGGCGTGGACTGCTGTCTATGTTAAGCACTGTCTTTGACCCTGATGGTTTTCTAGCTACATTGATGTTATATGCCAAGAACAATTTCAAATCTCTTTGCAGATAAGGGCTAGGTTGGGATGATCAATCTCCAGATGAAGTCGCTAAAAGATGGACTTTTTAGTAAATGACATGCATAAATTGTCAGAGTTTTATGTGAGGAGATGTATGAAATCTCAAGGACTGGGAAAAGTGATGTCTACATCACTTTTCAGATGCTAGTAAAATCGGATATGGAACTGCCAGTTATTTGAGAATAATCATCAATGATAATATGATTCACTGCTGTTTTGGTATGGGCAAGTCTCGTGTTGCTCCAATTAAGCAGTAGTAACTCTTTTTTCATTTTCTTTGATTATTTCGATTGCAGTTGACATCTGTTTCTGCATATCTTCATGTAGTTTTATTTGGTGACATCAGGCCCCGTTTTCACTAACAAAAGATTAGGATCATGATCAAGTGATTCTGATTTTACTTTCATTGTTTTATGTTACTAATATCGTTTAATAATAATCGTGTTTTTGCTAGAATTAAATGGTAATATTCAAAATGTTAAAACATTGCTAATTTGCAAAGAAACCAAACTTTTTTTAGGATAAAATCATCAAATAACAAAAGAAATACAAAAATATTCGGATCAAAATAGGGATCAATATTTGGATCAGGATTAATATTTGGATCAACTGTAAAATGCCCGCATCTTGCAAAAATAACAATAAATTTATTCAAACTTTTTCATAAACTTGCTATTGCAAGTCCAGTTTTTATCAAATTAATATTAGATATTTAATATATGACGATAATTAAGCAATGAAGAATATTAGACTTTTTAAATTTGATCCTGATCTTGATCTTGATTCTTAAATCTTTGTTAAGACGGGGCCATGTGACAGTGCTGTAATAGAAAATATTACATATTTATTAAATCAAATCACTCACATATCAATATTTATAATATTTATCTACATTTTATAATTATTCAACATTTTCAAACATCTTCACCCACTCCATCCAAATAAAATAGAAGAAAAAGTAATATCAAGTTGGTTGCAAGTTTCACTGTAGAAGTTATAATCTATGTATCGCGATTTCGGACCTATTTTAATCAAAGTGGGGTTGCACTAAAAAATTCCAAAACTACAAAATGTTCTTATATCCTACTGTTTTTGGAATTAACACTAAAATTCAATTAGCATGGGGAAATTAGTCAGTTGTATTAAAATTCCCTAAACGTATGATACGGGATGACGTACATCTTTTATTAAAATATGATAAACAAGATCAACAAGGATCACTCACATATCAATATATATAATATTTATCTACATTTTATAAGTATTCAATATTGTATAAGGATCATTTTATTAAAACTCATTTAGTTACCTACAATTGTCGGTTCAATTGTATTTTGTAAACAAAAATTTCAAAATGTATCAACATTAATTAGCGATATAGTACGCTTCGAAAAGCAATAATATGTGACACACGAATGTGAACAAGGCCTACAAAATTAATATTCCTTCATCTCTGTATATTTGGTCGAAGAAAAAATTACTTATTATTTTAATTGATGTTTATTGACATCCCAACATTACGTTTCAGCACAAGCGGTAATTTGTTTCGCCGCGTTTTATAGGTTAAGGTGACAACAGACACTTTCCGTGGTACTCACATAAATGTCATTTAAACCAACTTATTTTAGTAATAATTATTATTTATTTAATCTTTGTGCATTAAATGTCGTTGATCATCATAAAAAATAACATATTTGAAAAAAATGCCTTTGTAAATGATTGATTTTTAATAAAAATCCTAAAATTTTAAATCGTCATATCAAAGTCATTTTTTATTTTTTTGTCATCAAACTTTTGGAAAATAAACATACTTATAATATCTAGGGAACCGTGTCTCAAATTTTTTCTATCTTTTCTCAAAAAAATATTACGTAACGTCAAACATTTTATACGACTTTTTTCACCATACATATTACGTAATTAAAGATAATTAAGTCGCTGATTGAGCAAACAAAAATCCCTGACACGGTTCCCTCCGTAAATAAATTCCCTTTCATGTGCTTTAAACCGCATGTTAATTGCTTGATTATTAAAAAAGTTATGCCGATTCAAAGTTAGTCCGACCCCCATCAAACGAAGTGACATAAATCGGCTGTTCTCTCTCGGACCCCTACGTTTCACGCTAAATAATTGCATAATACACAAATATCGCACCAGAGAGGGTCACAAGTTGCGGTAACATACTCTAACAACATTTTATGACCCAGTGTCATCTGACCAATCAAAAATTTGCTGATTAATATCAGGTTATAACAGAAATTTCTTCAAATCTTAACGTGATTTACTTTTCGTCTGGTATCGGTCTCACATGTCACGTGACTTTCGGTAAAATTTGAGGCACTCGGTGGGGGGAAAATGGAACGTATTTGCACACCGTTAGCGGGGTATTTAATTGTTTCACGTTTGAAGATTATTATTATTATCATCAGCATTATTATTATATTATACCAGTGTCACTCTGTCTGTGTATTCGTGTATGAATTTCCGTTAAAATATAAATTAAAATAACAAAAAACTTAGCTTCTGACGGTCTTTTAAAGTCCATGGTAGATGTACAAATTAGAACGGGATATTATATATTTTTTCCTCCAAATTGATATAAATGCTTGACATATTTTAATAGAAATAAAAGGTATCACTCGATAATTATGATCTGATCTTCTTGACATCTATTATCATGAAAATCATTTACGCACGGCATAGAGATCCAGTTTCTACTGGGGTATACAATAATTCCATACTTTGTCCCAGGTTTATTAGTACTGTGTTCGATTTACTGGCGAACAATTTATTCAAAGCATACACTGATAATATATATCAATATTTTTTTTATTGATTCATAGAGAAATAATCATCCTTAAACAATCTAAAATGGTTTAGAAATTTGTCAGGGACACCGTTCCGCCAGTCATATATACGTTCACATAAAAAAGTTGTCTGTTGTTGTTGTTTTACTTGACATTGTTAGAAAACGAGGTTGAATGTAAAGCAAGCCATTGAATCCGTTCAAAAGTCCATAAACTCAATGTAATATCTATCAGATTAACGGGACAGACAAATTATTTTCACACATTATGGATATTTCAGCAACCATATTTTTAAACAACCCCGTGGTCGTGCGATTTGCCGCTATGCTTAATTGTTTATGTTTTATACATTATGTTACGTACATTGGCCGACAATTTCTTATTTTATAAAAAATGCTCAATAAAAGGTAGACGATATTCATAAAAGATGTACGGTATTTGTACAATACATGAATTACGAGTAGTATGGACCAGTATGGACCGGTAATTCACGGATATATGGAACTACCGATTTCCCTCATTGACGCCTCAACAGGGGGCGGAGCGTTATCGATAATTGACAGGTTACGCGAATAGCAGATAAAAATGGTACAGGTACCGTTTAAAAACGTTTAAAAACACATTTTTGGACTAACTGCTTCCAAAATTAAATCACGAATGTGTTCAGAAATGGTTGATAAATCGACTAAGCAAAAAATCTCATTTTAGGTTTTTTCAGTGATAATTGACTCCGTTGTCACCTTAATGCATTTCACTGACCTATATAAGGACAGAAAAAAGTCAGACCTGAAACTTATATAACCGGGTCGCTGCGTTTTTGCCGGGTCCATCAGGAAGTGAAACAAACATAATTCTAGTTTTGGCCCGAACAGCTTGAAAATTGTGTTCGTATTTGTATATTTGTGCTACGTGATTTACAATCTGTGTTTATAGATGGGACTTTTGATTTAGCCATGAGACATGGTGTAAAAGTGTTTTTCCTCAAAGAGAAATTTGCTTTATGTATTTTAAAGATCATGTATATTATAATGATACAGAGTTTAAAGCAAGATGTAAAAAGTTGGATCATATGTTAGTTGACCCTTTGCAGTTCAGTGTGTCAGAAAAGAACTTAAACGTTCCCTTTTCCCCTGGGTTTGTACTTTCACAGATTCAAGTATGTCATTCAGTAACCCAAATTGTTTTGTGGTCACTAGGTCGAAGGTCAAGATCGCTTTTTATCTAATTTCTATATGTGCATGTAAGTTTTCATTTCCCTGCGGGGTTGTTAAGAGAAAGTAACGATTTCTGTTTTCAATATGAAAAAGGTACAATTTTGCAATCATTCATACTGTTAAAAGTGGATCACTAGGTCTTACTGATTGTATTGATTGTTTCAGATTTACCACAACTGTCCAAGAATAAACTGTCACAACATGCCTGCAACATTTTCAATTTTGCCATTTAGGGGTTCTTTTTATTTTCAAATGATTTATACTCAAAGTGTGAAACAAACAAATCAATATTAACAAGTTTTCCGATATTGTTTTGTGTAAGAAAGCTGTTTACGAACACACATTGTTGACGACAATGTGTGGCTGAAGATTTTTAAAGGCCCACAGAATCATATTTAAAAGTCATATCAGTGGTTTATACATCCAAACTAACACCGAAATTCCCCACCTGAAAAGTATATGAGCCATAAAATGACATTTCCAATTTGACATTTTACATTTTTTCAAAGATTCTCAAAATGCATTCTTTTCTGGCTCACTCAAGACAAATTCTATGAATTTTTGACAATGACAAGTTGCTTTTAACATTATTGAGCATTATTGCATGCCGACGTCGTTTTATTTGTCGTCGTTGACGACGTCATTAAAATTGAAAGGTCTAAATCAGCGTTTTGTTTGACATATACTCCTACATGTTTAACTGTATCTTAGCATGTATAACGCATGCAAAATTTAATATTAAAATTATTGACAAGGAGGTAGCTAATGTTTTATACTTTATTTCACAAACTTTGTTCTAGAGTACCGTATCAATTGTAAGCTATATCAAAGACGGACGGACAAATAGATCTTAACAATTATGATTGTCCTTTTCAAATAATACGCCAAGTAGCGCTAGTATCATTTGCTTTTCTTTATTAGCTCACAATGCACGCAGTATCCGGGTAACGTAAGATTGTCAAAGATTTCTCGTCACCATCGGGAGTTTTCCTCAGTGACAATACCTGCTCTGTTGTGCTAAATCCTTACAACGTTGATTGAAACTATTTCGAAATAACGGTATCATATTTTGACGTAAAAAGACATACATACAAGTCTAGACTAAAAGTGAACCATAATCGAACTGAAAAGACAATTTCACATGTGTTTTTTAAGCGGTATTATGATTATTTGTATAGATAGGTTTCTTCTTATGGCGTTATAGATTTAGTAAACATACCTGTACATTTAGTCTCATATAATTTGCAAACCCAGCATCTACAAATTTTATCTTTTTATCCATGTTCAATAGATGTTCTTGAACATTCGTTTGTTGTTTGTTTTGTGTCTGAAAACGCATGGTGCATCATACTTATAACCGAATTCGGATAATGTGATAGTTTTTATCCACGCCGATGCACTAGGATTAATGCAGTAACAGCGCGTGGCTGTTACCAAGATTATGTCATAAATGAAACCGCGCAAAAAGATTGCGGCAAATCGCCAGGCTTTCATTACATACTCAAAAATGAATGTGCACAAAAACACCTTACCATAATGATGTTTTATCACATTGTTCTGTGATCATACATATATACACGTAGTCAGAAAATATTTATTCTGAATTTTAATAATATTTTCTGACTATTGTCAATTATTTATGGAAAGGATTCATACTTTGACAAAACTAATGTGACAACACAGACCTATTAAAATTATAAAAAAGGAAACATTTGTTCAAACGTTTCTTTGTTTGGTTTTAGAAAAAGAAAAAAGTCGAAGGTGGCCCCCGCCCGGCGGTGGCTCTTGATGCACTTTAGCAATAGTGCCTGAAAGAGATGAAAGTTGAATGGCATTTATATACTCGAGGTGCATGGGTGCAATAAAATTTTCGATGCTCAGATGAATTAATTATCTATGAATGAACTACAAAATTACAGTGTTTGTATGGAATAATGTAAGTACATCCACCCCCATAGGATACTGCTTACCCGTTAATATTCCTGTTTGCTTTCATCATATTAAAGACAAGGGCCTGCTTGTTACTCCCATTCTTTCAAGCTTCTGTGTACATTTAAGCCGTTCAAACTTTTCAAACTATTCCTACTTTATTCATTGTTCAGACTGGCTGCTTGGTTTATAAATGATTTCATTGAAAAAATGCCTCTGTTGTAACATTGATATACAATTACAACACATAAAAGGTCATTTAAACAAAATATTGCAACACCACAATTGAAAAAGTTATTTTTCAATTGACATAGCCCCGTGAATTTGACTAGGTGCTGGATTTACCTTCAAAGTTTCCAACATTGATCAGTTATTTACCAAGATCCACAGTATGTAGGCAATATTCTGTGTTTATAAGCAGTTCAACAGTGTTTAATAAGCCAGAAGTAGTTTATTTATTGAGTTGTTATGATAAATCTCTATGTATACAGTGTAGGGCCTATTCAGCAAAATACACTGGAGGGTGTTTAGTCGCAAAGGGCAAAGTTAAAGCCCTCTAATGTCTTTGCACGGCTTACTGCTATCATCAATTAAGGATGTTCCAATCCAAACATGTTTAAAAAAACAAACTTGTTTTTGCCACTGCTAAGTACTTGAAAGAAGGAAGTGCTGGCACGTTCCTGATCTTACTATAAAGCCAGATACAGTTTTCCTGCAGTCCTCGCGACAGTGTCTCAAGTTTCTATCAAGAAGAGCCATCGTTGAATATCATTTTTTATTCATATTTTTTTTAATTATATATATGGTATTCAGGATAAATCCTCTGAGTTTTTGTCTGAGCAAGAACGTTAATAATATAAGTCCCTGGTCCAACATATGGATTTTATTAAACTCTGTCCACATAAATGATAATTGAGTGGAGTCAAACAAATATTTAAGTATTGCAGGTTTAAGCTCAATATCAAGTTAAAAAGAATTAATATTTATCTAAACTAATGTCTTGAGTCATGTTCCGCCCCTGTACAGTCCGCCGTGTCCTACGACCGAATGTGATAACATTGTAAACATTTTAGACTAAACCTTTAAAAATCCAAGATGGAAGCGAAAGAAAGTATTGCAACACATGGTGTAGAAAAAGACGAAAATGAAAGGGCTAACATGTCAGCAGGTGCCAGTAACACGGGCACTGAAAAGCCAACATGTGTCATTGTTCTTGGCATGGCCGGTTCTGGGAAAACAACTTTCGTTCAGGTGAAAAAAATGATCGATATATTTGTTTACATAAGTTGCAGAAGTTCGGATATGTAATAGTTATCGTTCATGTCTTATTAACGAGGATAGGCAAATGCCTTGGAACATAATAAGTCTATTTATCTCGTATGGAACATAATATACATTTATCAATAATTATATTTATTATATAATTCCCTTTATTTAATGTATCCAAATACTATTTAATTAAAAATTTAAATGTTACTATTTGAACTCGAGGGGAATAATAGAGTTATAGACGGGAATTAGTAACGATTCGCCACACTAACGATTCCCCACATAACGATTCGCCACAGAGTAATAACGATTCGCCACAGTTAAATAACGATTCGCCACAGTATATGATTATAGATCTAACAATGTTTTTTTTTTTTCCTTTTGTTTTAATAATTTGACAATGACTATAATTTAATAATGTTCCTTAATACAAGTAATTAACATGAACCTAAAGCCCCCATCGCGGATTTTCAATTTATCAAAGTAACATAATTACAGGAATACATTTACAAGAAAGTTATATAATTATATGTTGAAATAAATATTGAATTAATCATAAACATAAATGTCAATTAATATTTATATATATATATATATATATTATATATATGTCAAAAATTAATAAAAAAAATATTGCAAAAACATGTGATCATTACGAGAATTGATTTTAAAGAACGCATATCTAAAACATTTGTCACACCTTTAATTTTAACAAGCCAAATCACCTTAAGCTTGTTGTTGAAATATTTAATTGACGCCGAAATAATCCTTTATTATCTGACAATGTGAGCAGATTTCAAAACAATGCGGCAATTAAGCTTTTGTATGTATATTTTGTAATAAAATATGTTAGTTATATAAATAACTTAACTTATCTAAAATGTGTAATGTAATTTTGGTAATAAATTATATTTATTTTCATTTATTCAATTAAAGCCGTTTTCTTTTAATTTTCCAGTTTATATAAATAACGAAGATTAACTTATATTCAATGTGTAATGTAATTTTAAATAAAATATTCATGTGTCTTTATTCAATAAAAGCTGTTTTCATATAATTTTATTACGGTCTCACTAAAAAGCGTCCCGAAGAAATTTAGCGTTTATTTAAATAACGAAGTTTTCTCATCTACAATGTGTGATGTAATTTTGGTGATAAAATATAATATTTATTTTTGAACACGTGGCGAATCGTTATTTAACTGTGGCGAATCGTTATTACTCTGTGTCGAATTGTTATGTGGCGAATCGTTAGTGTGGCGAATCGTTAGTGTGGCGAATCGTTACATTACCATAGACGGAAAGGGACAAATAAAGTTTACCATACATCACAGTGAAGGTGTTTGCTTTGACTGACAAATGATTTGATACAAAAATTAGTGAATAATTAAGTTTAATTGAATTCAATATTTTATGATCTGAAGATACACAATGTAAGCCTGAAATTATCTCAAATAATTGTACTACACATTTAGATATTGTGTTACCTTGTGTATGGGTTATATCTGGTGGGGGGAAAACCCCGGGATCGCCTATAGAAAAGCCGGGACCCAGGATCGTATTAAACATATAGTAATCCCGGGAATTGACCACCTACTCTCAGTGTATTATTATTATGCCCCCATTTCGAAGAAAATGGGGTATATTGCTTTGCACTTGTCGGTCCGTCGGTCTGTCGGTCCGTCGGTCCGTAGACCAAATGGTTTCCGAGTGATAACTAAAGAACCCTTAGGCCTAGGAACTTCAAACTTGGTATGGTGATTGGTCATGACCAGTAGATGACCCCTATTGATTTTTGGGTCAAGGGGTCAAAGGTCAAGGTCACATTGACCTTGTAAGCAAAAACGGTTTCCGATCAATAACTAAAGAACCTTAAGGCCTAGGAACTTCAAACTTAGTATGGTGATTGGTCATGATCAGTAGATGACCCCTATTGATTTTGGGGTCAAGGGGTCAAAGGTCAAGGTCACATTGACCTTGTAAGGAAAAACGGTTTCCGATCAATAACTAAAGAACCTTAAGGCCTAGGAACTTCAAACTTGGTATGGTGATTGGTCATGATCAGTAGATGACCCCTATTGATTTTGAGGTCAAGGGGTCAAAGGTCAAGGTCACATTGACCTTGTAAGGAAAAACGGTTTCCGATCAATAACTAAGGAACTTTAAGGCCTAGGAACTTCAAACTTGGTATGGTGATTGGTCATGATCAGTAGATGACCCCTATTGATTTTGGGGTCAAGGGGTCAAAGGTCAAGGTCACATTGACCTTGTAAGCAAAAACGGTTTCCGATCAATAACTAAAAGAACTTTTAGGCCTAGGAACTTCAAACTTGGTATGGTGATTGGTTATGACCAGCAGATGACCCCTATTGATTTTGGGGTTAAGGGGTCAAAGGTCAAGGTCACATTGACCTCTTGGGTAAAAACGGTTTCCGATCAATAAGAAAAGAACCCTTAGGCCTAGGGACTTCAAACTTGATATGGTGATTGGTCATGATCAGTAGATGACCCCTATTGATTTTGGGTTCAAGGGGTCAAAGGTCAAGGTCACATTGACCTCTTAGGTAAAAACGGTTTCCGATCAATAACTAAAGAACCCTTAGGCCTAGGAACTTCAAACTTGGTATGGTGATTGGTCATGACCAGCAGATGACCCCTATTGATTTTGGGGTTAAGGGGTCAAAGGGCAAGGTCACATTGACCTTGTAGGTAAAAATGCTTTCCAATCAATAACTTAAGAACCCTTAGGCCTAGGAACTTCAAACTTGGTATGGTGATTGGTCATGACCAGCAGATGACCTTTTGATTTTGGGGTCAAAGGTCAAGGTCACATTGACCTTGTAGGTAAAAACGGTTTCCGATCAATTAACTAAAAACGCTTAGGCCTAGGAACTTCAAACTTTGTATGATGATTGGTCATGACCAGCAGATGACCCCTATTGAGTTTTGGGTCAAGGGGTCAAAGGTCAAGGTCACATTGACCTTGTAAGTAAAAAACGGTTTCTGATCAATAACTTAAGAACGCTTAGGCCTAGGAACTTCAAACTTGGCATGGTGATTTGTCATGACCAGCAGATTACCCCTATTGATTTTGGGATCAAGGGGTCAAAGGTCAAGGTCACATTGACCTTGTAAGGAAAAACGGTTTCCGATCAATAACTAAAGAACCTTAAGGCCTAGGAACTTCAAACTTGGTATGGTGATTGGTCATGATCAGTAGATGACCCCTATTGATTTTGAGGTCAAGGGGTCAAAGGTCAAGGTCACATTGACCTTGTAAGGAAAAACGGTTTCCGATCAATAACTAAGGAACTTTAAGGCCTAGGAACTTCAAACTTGGTATGGTGATTGGTCATGATCAGTAGATGACCCCTATTGATTTTGGGGTCAAGGGGTCAAAGGTCAAGGTCACATTGACCTTGTAAGCAAAAACGGTTTCCGATCAATAACTAAAGAACTTTTAGGCCTAGGAACTTCAAACTTGGTATGGTGATTGGTTATGACCAGCAGATGACCCCTATTGATTTTGGGGTTAAGGGGTCAAAGGTCAAGGTCACATTGACCTCTTGGGTAAAAACGGTTTCCGATCAATAAGAAAAGAACCCTTAGGCCTAGGGACTTCAAACTTGATATGGTGATTGGTCATGATCAGTAGATGACCCCTATTGATTTTGGGTTCAAGGGGTCAAAGGTCAAGGTCACATTGACCTCTTAGGTAAAAACGGTTTCCGATCAATAACTAAAGAACCCTTAGGCCTAGGAACTTCAAACTTGGTATGGTGATTGGTCATGACCAGCAGATGACCCCTATTGATATTGGGGTTAAGGGGTCAAAGGGCAAGGTCACATTGACCTTGTAGGTAAAAATGCTTTCCAATCAATAACTTAAGAACCCTTAGGCCTAGGAACTTCAAACTTGGTATGGTGATTGGTCATGACCAGCAGATGACCTTTTGATTTTGGGGTCAAAGGTCAAGGTCACATTGACCTTGTAGGTAAAAACGGTTTCCGATCAATTAACTAAAAACGCTTAGGCCTAGGAACTTCAAACTTTGTATGATGATTGGTCATGACCAGCAGATGACCCCTATTGAGTTTTGGGTCAAGGGGTCAAAGGTCAAGGTCACATTGACCTTGTAAGTAAAAACGGTTTCTGATCAATAACTTAAGAACGCTTAGGCCTAGGAACTTCAAACTTGGCATGGTGATTTGTCATGACCAGCAGATTACCCCTATTGATTTTGGGATCAAGGGGTCAAAGGTCAAGGTCACATTGACATTGTAAGTAAAAACGGTTTCTGATCAATAACTAAAGAACGCTTCGGCCTAGGAACTTCAAACTTGGCATGGTGATTGGTCATGAGCAGCAGATGACCCCTATTGATTTTGGGGTCAAAGGTCAAGGTCACATTGACCTTGTATGTTAAAACGGTTTCCGATCAATAACTAAAGAACCCTTAGGCCTAGGAACTTCAAACTTGGTATGGTGATTGGTCATGACCAGCAGATGACCTATTGATTTTGGGGTCAAGTGGTCAAAGGTCAAGGTCACATTGACCTTGTAGGTAAAAACGGTTTCTGATCAATTAACTAAAAACGCTTAGGCCTAGGAACTTCAAACTTTGTATGATGATTGGTCGTGACCAGCAGATGACCCCTATAGAGTTTTGGGTCAAGGGGTCAAAGGTTAAGGTCATGACCAGTAGATACTTGATAACCCTTATTAATTGTTTGATCACTGGGTCAGAAGTCATGCATAATAACCTTATCATATGACTAATTGGCTGCTGATTGGGGGCATACATGTTTTACAAACATATCTTGTTATTATTATTATTGTTGTTATCATCATCATTTGAATGTTTTGTAGAGATTTCTGAATAAGTTTGATTTGTAGTAGGTATAAAAATCTTAAAAATAATGTTGTTTTTTTTTCACGATTTTCGGGATCGTTTGATCACTGGGTCAGAAGTCATGCATAATAACCTTATCATATGACTAATTGGCTGCTGATTGGGGGCATACATGTTTTACAAACATATCTTGTTATTATTATTATTGTTGTTATCATCATCATTTGAATGTTTTGTAGAGATTTCTGAATAAGTTTGATTTGTAGTAGTTATAAAAATCTTAAAAATAATGTTGTTTTTTTTTCACGATTTTCGGGATCGTATTAAAAAATATAGAGATCCCGGAAATTCAGATAAGCCGGGATCGTATTAAAACATATAAGGATCCCGGGAATTGACCAGTTCAAGAATATAGTTTTCAGAAAAGCGGGCATCGTTTTAAAACATATATAGGATCCCGGGCTTTGACCAATTCAAGAATATAGTCTTTAATTTTTCCAATTAATTTTAATAGGCGTATAATTATAAGTATTGTGATTTCCGCATTTTAAGTTTGTTAATAAATAGCTCTAAATATATTTATATTTTAAGTAAAATAATTTATTATTATTATTATTGTTGTTATCATCATCATTTGAATGTTTTGTAGAGATTTCTGAATAAGTTTGATTTGTAGTAGTTATAAAAATCTTAAAAATAATGTTGTTTTTTTTTCACGATTTTCAAGATCGTATTAAAAAGTATAGAGATCCCGGAAATTCAGATAAGCCGGGATCGTATTAAAACATATAAGGATCCCGGGAATTGACCAGTTCAAGAATATAGTTTTCAGAAAAAAACATATATAGGATCCCGGGATTTGACCAATTCAAGAATATAGTCTTTAATTTTTCCAATTAATTTTAATAGGCGTATAATTATAAGTATTGTGATTTCCGCATTTTAAGTTTGTTAATAAATAGCTCTAAATATATTTATATTTTAAGTAAAATAATTTAAACGTTCATTACATACAATAAAAAATAAAAACTTAACATTTAATCGCCTTTCATTACGACAATATTCAACACAAATATAGTTTATTTGTTTTCCCTCTATATCTAATATTGATTCTGGATCCCCGGCCTCCCGGATCCCGGGATTTTCCCACCACCACAATATCTCCAGCGAGATTCTAGCAAAGAACAAAAATATCTTAGAACATAGATTTGGCTGATACAAGTCAATCAGGCCCTAAGTCAACCCGGCCTCAAGTGAATCCGGCCCCAAATTAGTCAATCCGACCCCAAGTCAATCTGATATCTTGTCAACCCGGCCATATTTTTATTATTAATTATTTGCCACTAAAAATATGCAAATTTTTCTTCATTTACTTATTCTTCTCAAGAAATAATGTGAATAATTATTATTGCAAGACAAAAAAAGATTTATGATATCTAGATGTCATCAAAACTAGTTAATTAATGTGCTTTATTGTTTAATTAACAACTTATTTAAAGAAAAGGTGATGATTTTAAAAAAAATCTTTGAATACATTCTCTTGTGTTGTTTATCTTGATTATTATTTACATTATTTCCTGAATAGGAAAAAAGATAGAAAGATATTAAGAAAAAGTGAAAAATAAGTGCTATAATAATAATATTAAAACGTTTCTCTCTTCTCTCGATTTCGGGTCTATATCTATTTAGGAAAATATATTTTCGAATTTACATCAAATATTAAGACATGAAATAGACCAAGGTTTTTTCACAATTGATGTTTCTTTGTTTATTAAGCTAATTTTTACTATGTCAGTAATAGATGCTAGCGTGAACTCGGCAAATGTGAGTTTTTCCCAGCAGCGGCAGCTAATCTGTAGGTACAAACAATCTTTTACCATTATAGCTTTACAGTGCACTAAGTATCTGTCATAATAGATTAGTCAACCTGATGGGATTATTTTAGAAGCTGTAACTGTAAATTTGTTTGGATCTACAGATTAGCTGGGAAAAACCCAAATGTTCTTAATTCCGGAGTTAGTCTATAATTATGTACAGGATTGTAGCAGTGATTTTTCTCACTTAATTGGGAAGAGGCCTCTTGATGTTGGTGAAAATTATTGCTAAAATTGCTGATTTGGGAAGTAAAAAAGCAGGTTTAAGTTCAGATTTTTGGGAAAACTGCTTGATTTTAAAGAAAATTTTTAATTGGAAAATGCCTTTTATTTGGGTCTGTTATATAAGCAGGAAAATTACTGTGAAGTTATTTTCAATAAATTTTGTTGTATTTTCAGAGAATTGTTGGGCATTTGCATGCAAATAAAACACCTCCCTATGTGATCAATTTAGATCCAGCTGTACATGAAGTACCTTTTCCAGCAAACATTGGTTAGTTTTTATTATAATTTAAAACACTTGAGCCGCGCCATGACAAAACCAACATAATGGCTTTGCGACCAGCATGGATCCAGACCAGCCTGCGCATCCGCTCAGTCTGATCAGGATCCATGCTGTTCGCATACAAACTCTTTAACAAGTAGAGAAACTGATAGCAAACAGCATGGATCCTGATCAGACTGCGCAGATGTCATGACGCGGCTCACTTGATAATTGTTACAGATGTATCTTTTCAAACCTGCATTACAATCTTTTAATGTATATATTATAATAATTGTAACAGTTGCAGTATTCTGGGGACATTCATGGATGTACATGATGTCTACATGTAAACTAAATTTGTGTGTGATTTGATATTGGTGTCATTTCATTCCCTTTCATTACTTAACAAATTATTATTAATATTTGTTGGAACCACTTGCCTCTCACTTTGGAGTCTTTCATGTGAGGAAGCTATCCAACTAGCTTACAGAATGTTGGTGGTTCTATGCAGATGCCCACTTGTGTCTGAAAAAACGCATGGAGGGGCACCTTAGGTCTTCCTCCATCAGTAAAGCAGAAAAGTTGCTGTATGAAGTATTGGTGTGACTTAAAACTCAACAAAACATTGTGTCTGCATAGTGTGCTGTGTGAACACCATTTAAAGGAGCTTTGAAACAAATATTAGTTTGAAAAAAGATATTAACTCTCTACAAGACATAATATTTGGTGTGTATTCTGGTTGTTTTGGTACTGTACAGTATCAATATTTTTGTCTGTCAACAGGGACATAGATAGCATTTGATTGATGCTCTAGAGGCATTCTTTTTTATTTTTTTATTTTATAAATGAGTAAGTATAAGATTTTATATAAGTATTTGTGTTGAAAAGTATAGAAATAAAATATGAGCCACGGCACGACAAAACCAACATAATAGGTTTGAGACCAGCATGGATCCAGACCAGCCTGCGCATCAGAGCAGCCTGATCAGGATCCCAGCTGTTCGCTTACAAACCCTATAACAAGTAGAGAAGCTGATGGGGAACAGCATGGATCCTGATCAGACTGCGCGGATACGCAAGCTGGTCTGGATCCATGCAGGTCGCAAACGCACTATGTTGGTTTTGTCATGACGCGGCTCAAATATAATTTCAGATATAAGGGATACCGTCAACTATAAAGAAGTGATGAAACAGTATCCTTTTGTTAACTAAACACCCAGGGCCATTTTGACATGGATATGTAGATCATATGATGTAAAAAGATAAATTAGATTATAAATTATTCTTCAAATGATGAAATTGTACATAAGTATTACAAACATATTTAAGAAGACATTGTACAAACTAATATAATGTAACAAAAGTAAGAATTTTAATCCATAAAACTGCAGAATTTAATCAATTAATAATTGGCAATTATAATTTATAACATTAATTACAACCAATGTAAGAATGAATTAACTTTAAATTACAAAAATAATCATTTGTCCATTATTTCTTTTATACCTTATCTTGCGTGTAATTCCATTTCTCATCTTTATCAATTTGTTCCCTGTGTCCTAATTACCTCCTCTTGTTAGACATAAAAGTTGCAATTTTACAATTTTGAAAATAAGTATGATTGATGTTTATTTCTCGTTATGTGTTTTTTTTTATCCGGTACACAAAAAATAGCTCTTCTTAGTTACAAATTAAAAGCTTTGGTTACATAAAAAGTCCTTAACCAAGTATAGATATGGCCTTGGTCCGAATGGTGGAATTGTTACATCACTGAATCTGTTTGCTACAAGATTTGATCAAGTCATGCAGTTTGCAGAGAAGAAGACTAAAGATGAATGCAAGTAAGAATTAATCTTAATACTGTTCTAATATTGTTTTGATTTGGTGACTTGGAGACTAAAGGTCATATAAGACATGCCTACGTTCCCGCAAGGGGTTTGACATTAGTTGAAGATAGATGGGTATTTGTTGCTTATTCCAATCCAACTAAATGGAAGTATTGGAATGTGTTTATAATGTTTGATGTGAAAATAGTGAGATATTTTTACAAAGTTAGTTCCTATAATGTAAAGACTTTAAGCATTTTGAGATATCATATTGTTGAAAAGAAAAAAAACTGTGGCTGTGTGAATAAGATTACTGACTTCTAGTCACTGTGTTCCTTATAGTCATGATCTCAAATCGTATTTGTGATCTCTGATTCTTTCATGTTACTGCCAGCTCACTGCAATTATAAGGTTGATTTATTCATATGTTTATTTCTGCCTGAATTATTGCAAGGATGTGGGCCTGAGGCCTTCTTTGGACTTCCAACTGTGAAGCTATTGCAAGGAGGTGGACCTGAGGCCTTCTTCCAACTGTGAAGCTATTGCAAGGAGGTGGACCTGAGGCCTTCTTTGGACTTCCAACTGTGAAGCTATTGCAAGGAGGTGGACCTGAGGCCTTCCTCCAACTGTGAAGCTATTGCAAGGAGGTGGACCTGAGGCCTTCTTCCAACTGTGAAGCTATTGCAAGGAGGTGGACCTGAGGCCTTCTTCCAACTGTGAAGCTATTGCAAGGAGGTGGACCTGAGGCCTTCTTCCAACTGTGAAGCTATTGCAAGGAGGTGGACCTGAGGCCTTCTTCCAACTGTGAAGCTATTGCAAGGAGGTAGACCTGAGCCCTTCTTTCAACTGTGAAGCTGGAAACTCACAATATGACATTTACAGTGTCGATGTTACTTAAAACCCATGGGAAAATATTTAATATAGTACAAATGTAAAAAAATATCTTTGTAATCATGATTGATGATTTTTCACCTGTATTATTTACAGGTACATTATCATAGACACACCTGGACAGATTGAAGTATTTACTTGGTCTGCCTCAGGCTCTATTATTACAGAAGCTTTGGTAAGATTTCTTTTTAACATTTAAATGTTTTATAATACCTGAATTTAAATGTTTTATAATACCTGAATTTAAATGTTTTATAATACCTGAATTTGCTCTGTGTCATAGTGTTAGTTTTTTTTAGAAGTCAGACTTCACAATAAATAGAGCACCACTTTTAAGTGACAACAAAAATCTTTGGTTTTCAAAGAGTGTTGCTCTGCAGAGGTTGTACTGTATTAAAGGGACTCAATTGAGGTTTTAAAGGGACTCAATTGAGGTTTTAAAGGGACTCAACTGAGGTTTTATGACATGCCTGGACTGGAAATAATTTTTTAAGGTTAATGTTCCATTTGATGTAGGTCTTAACAAATTACTTGTGTGCAAAATTTCAAATGAGTTGCTCAGTCCGACTTTCCAGAATGATTATTCAAATGGTGAAAAATGATCCAAAATTGAAAAGGGGTGCATCACTGTTCACTCATTTGGGCAAAAATAGCATGAAAATACAATTTTCAATTTATTCTCATTATATTTCAAAAATATCTTTTGCATATCTCTCTGTTGTAAGTGTCCCAGTTAATCTATGCAAGGAATTCAAATTTTATGTTTTTAGGCTTTGGACCTCAGTGGAGTCCCTTTAACATTAAGAAATTGTGTTAAAAGTTTTCTCTATTACTGTGAATGGCATTGTTAAAATAGCCTCTGTTTTGTATGTTATACTATACATGTACACAAATGCATGTGATAATTAATTGTCATAAAGTCTGTTTTTGTCTTTTAATATTGTACATGTATTTATAAAAATGCTTGTCAATTCACCCTTACCCTAAAGTGGACTTGTCCATCTTTCAATCTTGACAAGACTATTCATCGTTAAATTTTAAATTTAAGGGAAAGTTTCAAAATATGTACTACCTGAATAGTGAACAGTGCAGATTACTGGCCACATAGGTACATTCAGTTACTGCTAGCTCTTATGTTGATAACCTAAGATTTTATCTTTTGTTGATAGCAATGAAATGTATTACATTTATATTTTCAGGCATCGTCTTTTCCAACTGTGGTTGTTTATGTAATGGACACATCCCGCAGTGTGAGCCCGGTCACTTTTATGTCCAACATGACATACGCCTGTAGTATACTGTATAAAACAAAGTTACCTTTCCTTCTAGCAATGAACAAAGTATGTTTGATACAACTTTACCAAAATTATTCATTCTTTATTGAGTGATAAATAGAGGATATTGAATGAGTGTAGTTTAATACTAAATTCATGGAACGGGTTGAATAAAATTATATTATGCGAGCCCCTGGCGAGCATAATATTGTTTTATTCAACGAGTTCAATAAATTTAGTATTGAATCTACACAAATATAATATTCTATTTATCACATACATGTATATAAAATAAGTACAGTAAACTGTTTAAAGAGTAATTTTACAATGACGCGCCTAAAGTGTAACGCTAACATTAGCGTGCTTGAACGCTATTATTCTATATAGCGCAAATGACGTCACGTCAAAGTGTTATTACACTAGTGTTATTTCGTTTTTATTAAATGGCTTTATTACACTTGTGCGCCCTGTTTATGTGATAAAGACCTTTATGGTCAAGTGGTTTTATCATTGACTTTGAATTATATTTTCTTGTATATCAGACTGGCGTTCCCTTAGTTTTATTTATACGTGCTGGAAATTTCATCTGGCAGGGGGGGGTAGCAATGACATAAATTTCCATGGAAAATTGTTTTATTAAGGTTAAGAGTTTAAAATATAATGGAATATGGTAGCATATGCAAGAAAGAAGATCAGACACATGTTTTCAGTTTGAATCGGTATATCCGTCTCTCGGCAACCCTCCCGTGAGCGCGTCCCCTAGGGATGGATATTCCGATTTGAACCGCAACATACCGGTATGACAGATGTTATAAGTCTCTCATTTTGTTATGGTTTCTAACTTCATTCAGGTATTTTTATGATAAGGTTTTTTTTTCTACTATTTAGCTTGCTAACAGTACTTTAAGGAATGTATCCATATGCCTTCCTCAATGTCATTAAAATCATATCTTAACCGTCTCTCTGCTACCTTTCACTATGTCGTAGGGAAGAGTTACGGAACTAAAAATATTGATCTGATTTTAATGAGATTGATGCCTTCTTGTGATGGATGAGCATATGATGTTTTTCTCCACCATAAAATGTGAAAATTGTCAAATGACCTTTACAGGGTCCATGTGAAAGTTGATGAAAATCTACACTTTCAGATATAATTTGTAAAGCAAGTAGTAGTTCTCTGCAACTACTGGCTGGAATTCAAAAAAACTTTATGGGAATCATCAATATCAAGAGAAGATGCGCATATCATCGGCTTGTTCCGGTCAGATACTTTAACTCAGAGTTATTGCCCTTGATTAGTTATGCAGTATGCATATGGAGTAAAAATCGTTTCCGCGCTACTTCTCTGCAACTACTAGCTGGAATTCAACGAAACTTTATGGGAACCTTCAATACCAAGAGGAGATGGGCATGTCGTCGGCTTGTTCGGGTCAGACACTTTAACTCAGAGTTATGGCCCTTGATTAGTTATGCAATATGCATATGGAGTAAAAATCATTTCCGGAGTGGTTCTCTGCAACTACTGGCTGGAATTCAACGAAACTTTATGGGAATCATCAATATCAAGGGGAGATGGGTATATCGTCGGCTTGTTCCAGTCAGACCTTTTAACTCAGAGTTATAACCCTTGAATAGTAATGTAGTATGCATATAGAGTAAAAATCGTTTCCGCACTACTTCTCTGCAACTACTGGCTGGAATTCAACAAAACTTTATGGGAACCTTCAATACCAAGAGGAGATGCGCATATCATTGGCTTGTTCTGGTCAGACACTTTAAATCAGAGTTATGGCCCTTGATTAGTTATGCAGTATCCATATAGAAAAATATTTGTTTCCTCGCTACTTCTCTGCTACCACCGGCTGGAATTCAATGAAACTTTATGGGATACTAAGAGGAGATGTGCATATAGTCGCCTTGTTCCAGTCAGATACTTATAACTCAGATTTATGGCCCTTGATTAGTTATGTAGTATGCATACATCTCATTGGCATTTCCAGATTTTACTATTTAACACAAAGTTATGGCTCTGTTATTTCCCTGAATATTTATCAAGTTCAAAGAATATTACTGTTTATGCCATGATTAATATATAAATAAAGCCTTATGTCTTCAGTTGTTGTGTTAATAATAACCAGTACTCGGCGGGGGATATAAATTCAACGAATTTGCTTGTTGAATACTGAAATATTTTGTGTTTTGTACACTTTGACTTTGAAATAAAATATTTTATTTTATATAAAACTATATAGTTTTAATGTTATTCAATTTGTAGATAGACATAGTAAGTAACCAGTTTGCTGTGGAATGGATGACAGATTTTGAGACGTTCCAGGAGGCTTTAGAGCACGAGACTTCGTACACGTCAAATCTAACTCGGTCAATGAGTCTAGTCTTGGATGAGTTCTATGCTACACTTAAAGTAAATATAACAATTTTCAGTTTAGAATTGAACATGTGTTTAGCTATAACTTAGTTGTAAGTTGTAAGTAACATAAAGTAAAAGATAAGTAAGACTGAATGTCCCCTGCTTTGGCAAATAGCTTTACTGGTAAATACATACAATGCACAACATAAAGGAAGTAAAATTTCATGCTTTTATATAAAAGAAATAATAAATGACTTTAAGTCCGAAATATTTAGTATCACAATGATCTATTTTGTTTGTTTGATTACAAAGCTTCTATGAAAGTTTGGTCAAAATCCCTTAAGAAATGTAGAAGGAGCTGTGCACAGAAAAAATTGTTAATGCCTGCCCGCCCGTCCACCATTCGCCTGCCTACGTACCCCAATCTAATAACCAGTTTTTTCCTTCGGAAAACCTGTGTGGCTTTGTGTGGACAGCATGTAGATTATTTGACCAGCAATTATTGGAAATAAGAAGTATGGTGTTAGATGGTCGTGAATCAAATACAGCTTGAACCCACAATTCCTGGGTTGAGAGGCATATAGCTTAACTACTAGGCTACCTATGCCCTGAGTTGTCCATCAAGTATAGAAATGTTTATTTACAGGGATGCAGTAGATTTACAAAGAAAAATAAAAAAGATGCAGATAGTTATGTTAAGATAAATCTTGTAGATTAATCATATCTAGTATGGCTGGGTCTGTTAAATATATTGTTATCTGATGAAGGAATAATTGTTTTCTGGACAGATTTAGGTTAAGCCACACGAAAAAACAAGAGCTGTCACAGAACATGACAAATGCCCCTGAAGAATTCTAGTTATAAACGGCCTGTTACATGTTAAGTGTGGTGGTAAAAATTGACAAAGTTCGAACCCCAGCAGTGACCTTTAAGTTAGACAAGTTGGTCTTGTTCACAACACATTGTCCATCTATGGTGACATATTTTTAAATTGAAATTGAAACTTTCATGTACATGTATATGGAAGTTACAGAGCGGACACAACAACTACCATTGATATTTATATAACATAAATATTGAAAAAGTTTAAACCCCAGCAGTGACCTTGAACTAAGGCCTAGGAATATGGGTCTTAAGGGCAACACATCATACATTTATGATAATTTCATATTTGAAATAAAAAATATAATACTTTCATGCATATAAGTTTCAGAGCAGACACGACAATCTCTGCCTTTATGTATAATAACATCAAAATTGACAAAGTTTGAACCCCACTGTGACCTTAACCTTAGTCGTAGAAACTGCAAGTCTTGTTCGCGACACACCATACATCTATGGTAAATTCATATGTGAAAGAAAAATTACAATCCTTTCATGCATACCCAAGTTTCAGAGAGGACATTACCATCACCTTCTACATTTATATAACATAAGAAATGACAAAGTTTGAACCCCCACAGTGACCTTGACTTTAGTCGTATGAACCCGAGTCTTGTTCGCGACACACCATACATCTATGGTTATTTCATATGTGAAAAAAAAATTAAAATCCATCCATGCATACTGATGTTTCAGAGCGGACATGACCACCACCTTCTATATTTATATAATATAAAAAAATTTGAACTACCTCAGTGACCTAGACCTTAGTGGAAGAAACCCGAGTCTTGTTTGAGGCACACCATATATCTATAGATTGGTTATTTCTTATATGAAAGAAAAAGTAAAATCCTGTCATGCATACTGAAGTTTCAGAGCTGACACGACCACCAAAGCCAGACAAAGTGACAGACTGACAGACAGACGGACGGTTTGATTTTAATATGCCACCCATTGGGGCATAAAAAGCTTTTAATGTCTTTATTTTAAGGGCCACACAAATGAAAAGCAAGTTTTATGAAATTGTATTTAATGCGTTTTACATACCCTATATAAACTGTATTTTCAGTCAGTTGGTGTGTCTGCGGTTACCGGAGAAGGTGTACAAAAGTTTTTCTCGCTCGTTGACGAGGCTGCTGTGGAATATGAAAAGTAATGTTGAATAATGTTGAAGTACTTTGTTTCCTATAATATACACACTGCTTGACCAAATTGTGTTCTGATAGCTCAGGTTTAGTATTTGGATACTTTAACCTCTAAATCTATGAGAGTGTAAATTCAAATTTAAACCAGGATGAATCAATTTCTTGAATTAAGAAGGATTATCATTATGTTGATAGCCTAGATTAAATTATTAGATAACATATGGCATGTTATTGATGATAACAACATGTATATGCTAACAGTTAGTCCATTTATACATTCAGACCGCACTATATACTATAAGCTGCTTAATTGAACATCAAGCTCCCTAACGAATAAAAGTGGCTGTTGCCAAGATCAAAGCAAGACAAATTCATTATTATTATTATTATTATTATTATATACCACATTTCTATAGCACTCTTTTCATAAATAATAAATGTTCAAGAGTGCTTTACATAAATCCGATAAAACATAATCATATATATATATAAGACATAATGTACAACATTAATTAAGTAAACCTATTAAACAATAATGATAATCTAAAACCAGTAAAGGATGGTAAGAAATACAGACACATTTAGTTTAAAATCAAGGCTCAATTATGCAAATTTAGGGGTAATAAAATAATGGAATCTATATCCATATTGTCATACCTGTTAATTTTTCTCCTTACTTTTTGTTGTAGAGATTATAAACCAATGTTGGAGAGAAAGAAGAAAGAAGTGAAGGAAAAAGATAGAAAGAGAAAGGAGCAGGAATTGAATAAAGTGGTTAAAGATAGAGAAGAGGAATTGATGGAGACTGAAGGTGAAATAAACTCATATCATCTTTTATTTTTAAGCCTCACTTTTAACTAAACTTTTAACTTGCTGGAACTACTGTTTAAGTGGTTAAGTTAGTGACGTGGAAATATTGGTGAATTTCACAAATTGACAAAAATTGCTTAAATTTCCTCTAGCGTTAATATCTACCAACCTGTTATTAAGTTCTACCCTTGCACAATTCTCTAAAATTTCCTCATGCGAAATGTCTGGAATTTTTAATTTGCTTAACTTTTTCAACATGCGCGAATATTCCATTTATGGGGAATTTCCTTGCCCCCCAAACTATCGACCCAAAGAGGGACCTGAAAACCTTCCCTAGTCTATATGAAAAATGTAACTTTCTTTGGTAAATAAAGTGATTTTTATAGTAAATTTATTTTTCCCTTTTTTTGCAACTTTACTTTTTCTTTTTTATTTAATAGAAAAATTTGTCTAAAATACATAAAAAATTCCCATAAAATGCCCACATTTTTTCTTTTTGGGCTTATCTTTTCATAAACCCTTTCTTGTTTTTGGAAAGAAACCGGGTTCCCACGAAAATTTTGGCATCATTTCCGACCAGCGGGTCAAAATACCGGGGTTCTAAAACCTTTGGCTGACCTATTTTTATTATTACTTTACGGGGATTTTTTTAAAATTTAAGTTTTAAATTTTAAAAACCCATTTAAATTTATGAAACATATAAAAATTTTTTTCTTTTAATAAAAGGTATAAAGGATGAAAAAACATCGAAGTGAAAATAAATCGTGGAAAATGGGATAAAGTTTGAAAAACAGGGGGGAAAAGTTTTAGACAAGATAACCCTTTTTGGTATTGAAATTTTCAAAATTATTTGGGCTTTTTTTAAAATTTTTTAAAAGGGGAATGCCAGATAAAATTGGAGAAACCCCAAAATTCCCCAACAAATTTTTCCCTTTCCCTAATTTTTAAAAGCAAAAATATTATTTTTAAAAAAACCCTAGGTTTTGGGGGAGCAACAAATTTTAAAATTTAATTTTTCCTGGGGAAAATTTTTATTGTCCAAGGAAATTACCAATGTAACAGTGCAAATTTTTTTATTTCACTTGGTAATTTGAAAGTACATTTTTAAAAGTAAGAAAAACCCCCTTTGGGCCTTTGGGATTTTAAATATTCCCAAAAAAAAGTGGGGTTAATAACCCAAAATTTTTTAGTTTACATAAATTTTTCCCTGTTGTTTATTTAAGTTTGTAAAAAAAGAACCTTTTAAAATTTAAATTTCCCTTTGGGGAAATTTTAAAAACTACAAAAAGCAGCTATATTTTAAATATTTAAATTTTTTAAAGGGCCAGTTTTTTTTGGGTCCCCTTTCTAAAATTCCCTTTGGGAACTTTCCAGGGGGAAATCTATGAACCCTCCCCAAACCCCCCACCAACCACCCCCAGTTATTGACAGGGGGGGGTTTTAAAAAAAACTTTGTCCCACAACCATTTTGGGGCATAATTCCTATGTAAGACTGGTTTCTTTCATGTGTGAAAGGGTTTTTCGGGGGCTAGCAATGGAATGTAAAGGGGGTTCTACTCAAAAAATTCTTATCCCCTAAAAAGTATGGGGGGGGAAAACCCAAACCCTTCCCAAACCATCATTTAAAGCTAAAATTTTAAAACATTGACCTTTTCCAGTATGAGTGTGACTTAATGCCCAACAAACTTAAAATCCTTCTTTATTTGGTTTATAATTTCAGATGAAGAAGAAGTTAGGGAATATCAGTCATTTAAGAATTATCTGGATAGTCAGAAAACAAGGCAACAACAAAAAGCTGATAAACTAGAACAAGATAATACATGAATTAAAACAGTGTGACATTAACTTTGTGTTATATATTTGTCATACCATACATTGTAAATAAACATGATGTGTCATTTTTGATAACATGTTTTTTAATGACTCGTTCTTTACACAATTCTCTGCATACATGTATGTCCTTTACTTAACAATGGTTGTCTTGTGAGATGCAAGATTTTTATCAACATATTCTATTGGGTAATTTGGTGCATGTCTGTAACTTGAAGTTGATTCAGGGCTTCCGTTAAGTTTGGGAATCATTTACTCCTTCATTTTGGCTTTGTGACTTCCAAAATGTAATGCTTTTCCTTCTTTTTCTTATACATGTATAATGAGACTTCCTATATAAGAGATTTTGAAGTCTGTGACTTCCAAATTTTGGAACTTATGTTGGAGCATTTGTTGTTTTAATGCTGCAAAAGATATCATGTGCCTTGTGTGCATCTAAGGTCTCCCTTCAATGGCAAAACTGGGCAGTTGCCATATGACCTATCACCATTACATACAAAAGACAACAACTACAGCAAAATGTTATGAAAAAAAATGTATAAATGTGTGTAATATGTCTCTTGAGGGTTTTTGATTTGTTTGATAAAAGTTTATCCTGCACTATCCTTATCATTTCAATATTAACATTGTACTATTAATGGGATCTAGTTTGTGACGGAAGTGTAGAAAGGTAAAGTTCAAGGTCTTTTTCCAATTTAAATTCCAACTGTCTTTTGTAACATGTTAGTTTCTTAAAAAATTAAAATGAAAAAATGTTGCCCCATGTTCTCCCATATGTAAAAAAATCAAAATTTAATGAAATGGTAATTTTGCAAAATTTCAAAAAGGGACCGGATCATTTTCCTTTTTTTGGAAAACTGCCCTTAAAAAATTTTGGGGGGAAATAAAGATTAACAATTTAATTAGAAAGCCGACAGTCTTAAAAGCAATGTGCAGGCTTCCCTTTGCTATAAAACTGGGGAAAAATGGGGATAAAACTTTTTAAATTTTTCCGGGGAGAAGGTTTTAAATTTAAAAGTTGGAAAAATTTTAAAACAGTTTTATTTATATATTTTATTGTACAAAAACAGGTAAAATTTTTAATGGCTGATGGTGTTGAAGTTGGCACATCACAGGGTCCATCCTTGACCTTCATAACCATGTTGAAATGACCAATCCTGGAATGAATAATATAAGGTTTTTGCAAAATAGTATGAATTTGAGCATGATCATATGTAAGCTTATAAAGACAGTAGCAATGAGGTAATAGTAGTGTCCTACTTGTATTCAACTGCCGTTATAAATGGTGCCAGCAGCTAATATTTTCTTACTCACCTTCGGAGATTCAATGCTACATAAACCCAAAGAGCTATAGACACGATTGCACAAAAAAGTTTGATTTTTTTTTCTTCAGAAAAAAACCTCTATTATTTGGTGTTTAACCCTGCATTATTTGTAAAGGACAATGCATCAATTTACTTAGAACATGATTTTTTTTAAATAGATAATATCAACCCTAGACAATTTCATTAACCATTAACGCAAGTGCTACATGCAGAACATGTAAATGTACGCTTATGTTTGAAAAAAAAACAACAAAAAACAACAAAAAACCAACTAATTATGATGTTAGATACCAGCAAATTCTTCTCTTGTTTTCCATGTCCATGTGACATTGATTGCCATACGTGTGTCCATCTGTTCCGCATATTGGTGACACAATATCCGGACACTCAAAACCTCCATTACAGTCCAGAAAACGTCTTAGACTACATGACGTCACTAGAATAATTATAAGAATAATTTCCATGATAGATGCGTATTATTTGTTCATATGTTGTTTGAATTAAATAGAAATTCCGTCAAAATTAATTTTAAAGAAAAGAAACAATGTATTATAAGTCCGCATTGTTATATGCCCGAAAAAACTCCTGTGCGCATTATGGTTTATATCCGTCTTTAGACAGGTTTCCGCAGGATAACTTTTGAAGGATTTTCGATTAGTAGTTGTGTTTATATATGACATGCATATATGTTCTGTCAAAACACGGATCAAGCTTGAGTTTTTATTGACAAAGTTATGCCACTTTATATGCAAACAATTTATTGTCATAAAAATAAACTGTTTCCTCGTCAAATTCACATTAATTTTGACGGGAAAATTCATCATTTGTGATATTTTACAATACAAATGTATGTACTCTAGAGGATATTGAATGAGTGTAAGTTCAATACTAAATTTTTTGCCATCGGTCGTATTTTGCCCGCCTCAGCGGTAAGTCCGATACCATATGAGCTCTCTTTTGTTCTGATTGCTATACAGTATGTACCACAAAATATATATGTTTGTAACAATTTTATGTAACATGTTTTTCTTCAGTAAGATTAAAAAAAAGGGAAAACATTTTACATGTATATAAATAGATCCACAGACACTTGGGGTTTGGAGCTCAAAACGTCTTTAAAATCCAAATAAAATTATAAAATGCATATTTGTCAAGCCTAGCACATGTACTGATCATATATATAAAAAAAACTTAATATAAGCCGTTTTGAAAAAAATTCATATTTCAACATCTATAATAATATAATAGATGTTGAAATATGAAATTTTGAGCTCCAAACCCCAAGTGTCTGTGTATAGATCTAGCACAATACTCTAAATGGCGGTGACGAGATTTAACCATGGGTTCAATTTATCGGATGTGGTTTTATGACGTCATATCAATTACATCCTGCTCCGTTGAATGTACACGGAAACAAATTTTATCCCCTTTTTATGATTCCACTCGTTATTCGTTATTCTTTTTGTACTACATGAATTGCTATGATTGCAAGTGGTTTTGCGGACATATACGCACGTATTGATTGACGTTAGACGTTTGTTAAAGAAGTTCAGCCGCGTATTATATAAATAGGGTGAAAAATACACATACCCGTAAGAAACGTAAAGAATATTATCCTCCTGCTTTCATTGTACTGTTATTGAAAATATTTTATGTTGTTCTGTTCTTAAGTATATCCTGTCTAATGATAAAATTAAGGCCATCTGGTTTTATCTTGTTTTTTATATAGATAGGAACTGCGCATCTTTCCTAAAATATGGCTCAATGACGTCAGGTGTAGTCTTGTAGTTAAGTGAGTCACGCTTTAAGAAAAATTATTAAAATTCCGTAATTATGGAAGTGAGTCACGCTTTAAGAAACTTTGATAACATTCCTTAATCATGGAATTCCATTAACGCGTCATACAACAATTCATTTTCGGCATGACTGTTTCTATTTTATATATTCCCGAACACACAGAAACGCGAGCCATTTTGCAGAAAATCTGCTGAACTAAATTTCACGGGATCGCTTTCATGTAAGGAAGTTATCCAGCTAGCTTACGGAACGTCGGTGGTTCTACTCAGGTGCCCGTTCGTGCCTGAAATAATGCATCCATGGAATGGCACCATCCACCAGTAAAGCTGGAACGTCGCCATATGACGTCATATATATATACTGTGTGGGTGTGACGTAAAACCAAAACAAATAAACTAAAACAAATCATTTAAATGAAAATGTAAAAGTTGTTTTTATTTTATCTCCGTTCAAGCTTATTTGAATTAAATAAAGAAATTGTTCTCAATTTGTAAAAAAGTGATGTGAAATATACATATAGTATAGTATAGTTCTGTAAATAGTGTTGATGCTTAAAGTTCTAGAGTGCAAATAATATATGTTATTTTGGTTTTGGAGTGATATAATAATTATGTGGATATATTACCTGTTAAGATTTTATATCACCCGAGCCGTTAGGCGAGGGTGATATTTTATCTTGGCAGGTAATATATCCACATATATCACTCCAAAACCAGAATAATAATTTTATTACCCTTCCCCTGCCGAGTTTAGACGATTTTTTAAAAAATCATTGCTGTTTCAAATGAAACGTCGAAATAAGATTCCCTTTAGAGTACCCCTTCGTCACAACATGACGTCACATAAATACATGACGTGTTTTTCCCGTACCTAATAAATGTAAACAAGAGAAAAGGAGTAGTCTATTAAACGCACTTTTTTGTAATTAATATCAAGCTTTCACAAGGTCATATTTGTTTTCGATACTGATGGTAATATGTATCATTACTCTACTTTTGTAAATATTTATCATTTGACAGTTAAAAAGTGATTTTAAATCGGAATTTACACCCCGTAAAATCGAACCGTACGCGCATCACCTCAGCGCATGTTGTTTACAACGTTGGGTACCCAACGGGGAAATTTAGTGTGTATATTACCCGTCTGGCTCGGTTATATCAATTTCTTTCGGGTGATCAATATCCAATCAAAAAGGCGGAAAAAATCTGGAAGGGTAATAAAATAGTTTATGTCTTTTTATACTAAAATTACAAGGTCAGTTACAACTTGTATATAACATCAAGATCAAAATATGGACAGGGAATATTTTTTTTTTCTAAAAGATTTTTTGCTCTTTATTGATATTTTTGCTTTACTGAATGCGTGCTAAAAACTAAAAAGGCATACTAACCGCTGTACGTAAATGTTTTACATGACATGAGGCTGTAAATTAAATTGATTAAGTGAAAATTATCGACAAAATGCGGTATAAAGACATAAATTAGAAAGATTGCTTGGAACATTTAATGTAATATATTTCATCATTTTCCATAGTAACGGATGTTGCATTTCGCGCATGCGCATTTGCGTTGGGCAAACGCAATGACGAGAGACTACAATTTATCGTACTTGAATGCTTTAGTAAGCTTCGTTACCAAGAAAACAGTAATTTTGGGATAACTTAAAACGGTAAGGACTTTAAACGTGACTTAGTTTTCATTTATGTCAGATTTACGAAAATATATACGAGACTAAGAGTTCAATAATCAAAAAGCGCAAACAAAAGGTTCTGTTTAAGGAAACATTGGAGGACTTTTCCATATTTAGTAATCTAAATTGAAACAACAGGGTCTGAGGTACTATGTGTTATTCCTTTATTATACCGCTCTTAATTACCTTAAAGTTCAACAATGATTAAATCATATTGTTTCAAAGCAAAAAGTACCGTATCATTGAAAGTTTTTCAACAGTTTTGTTTCAGAGATAACAACACGCCTGTGATCAGATGTAGCATTTATGGTAATAAACATAAGCTGAAATCGTAATTCATGTAAACCAAGGATGAAAATTGAACTGTTTATAATTAGCATTACTTAATCCAATACATTTATTTCAGACTAGATTATTGAAATGCATGCCTGATTCTGTACATGTATACATATGGTACGGATGTGTAATTGAAATAAAATGGATTTCTGACACATAATGTGCCTTTGGAGATAATATTATAATATGTGTTATTTTTGTCAACAAGTATATCTTCTACATATTTCAAAATTTTTATTTTCTATCTCTTATTTCATGCTTTGAACGCGCTCTAATGATTGCTGCTTTTTCCACCATTTTTATCAGTAGTTCACAAAGTCATATATGTCACGTCTAGAATTACTCTGAAAGTCGATTTGCACGAAATTCACGCGCTTTTACATTGTCGGTATAAAAGACCATGGACAAATACTGTTTTATATATACTATTCACAATGCAATTTTGTTTTCATGCAACATCATGTTTTTTGACGCAAAGCATGCATTTACTAAAATTGCACAACATATTCTAATAATCTGACGAAATTATAATTTTTGTACAGTCTATGGAAATTGTGTTATTGCGTAATTACTGAGTCTTTCAAATAGAAATGTCCTGGTTATTAATCGCATTTTGAAGGTGAATTCATGCGTTTTTTCACACGAAAGTATTTTTGTAAAATGTCAGTAAAGATAGAATCCTCAATGATTTATAGTGAAATGACGCAACATCATGTTAGGAGAACTAGCATGAATTTGCCTTTGGCATTGCGATGTCGCCGCAAAGCAGCACGACGATGCGATTTAATTTTGGTGGGAATAGTTTTTACTCTAATATAACCGGATCTATTTAATGCAGCAAATACATTCGATTCAATATACATGTATCACATAATTCTTTTGCTGTTGGCAAAGTTGAGATATGTTGATTAGAATACTTTCCTGGTGTATAAATCTCCATACAGCTTTCATCTGTCCAATTCGAATTATCAGATGAGTGAATTTCACTACCGTCAATTTACGTGGTTAAGTCATTTATTATTTTTAGTGGGATGTCGAACGTATAGAGGTACGATACTTTTTTAAGCGAGATGAAAAGGTACGATACGGAGTAATGGAGGATTTTATCATGTTTACACCCGTCAGCGTGGGTATATCTTATAAAATGCTAGAGTCATTTACTATCAAAATCACAAATTTTACGTGGATCATGTGAGGCTCTGACCTACACATATAATCTCGAAATCATAGTAAAAAAGATATTGAATGTAAATTGGCTGTAAATGATTTTGTGTCGGTGACAAAATGATGAGAGTCCATACTGTGACTTCTACTTGTAAGTTCTACTTGTAACTTATCTAAATACTCATTATAGCGTTGCATAGCAAATGCTTTTGTGCAAAGATATTTATTGACGTGTTGTAGTCCAAAAATTAATATGAACGATGAGTTTTGGTACGATAAGATAACTGTACGCTGCAAAAGATTCGAAAATTTTGGCAGTGGTAATTATTACTTAAAACTTTTACCGTCATTAATCTTCTTTAATTGATTTTAAATAGGATCTTGCTGAAAAAATGTTCAATGTTCTCACAGTTTCTTCTTGTGGCTGACGTCATTTACCTTGCTTATACTTAAAAATACTCAAAAATAATTTTGTCACCTTTATTCTAAGAATTAACTTCCCTTTGATGATAAAGGTTAGTTATAAGTTTTTATTCACCCTGTATATTTTCATGTCCTTTCTTTTTTATATCTGAAGTAAATTACTTCAAATTCTATGCAGTTTATCGAAAATACAAAACAGAATTTGAATAGGTAAGGTATTCACTGCGGTATACCGTACCCCGGATATTGCTCGATATTATGAGGACTTTCATCCCATTTCGCGACTTTGAACGAGGAAAGAAGGTAAGTTCAGTGACGATATTTAGTCATTTTGAATTGGTATGATATCAATTTTATAGAAAAACAATTTTTTCTAGTTACTGAAAACCCAAAAATGTTGAGAAATAGCTTTAAAATGTAATTAGGAGGTAAAATTCGTCTCTTTGCTAACGTGATTAATGAGCTCGATCAGTAAAATTTGATGTTTTTGTGCATATACTTCCTTAAAAGAAAAACTTGAATCGAGTGAAATGTGATAATGATGATTATGTTGATGTTGTAAATGTTCAATCAACAATAGAACCTCAGATGACAGTGTATTTTGAGAATAATTACACATGTCAGTGTACCGAGTATTGCATCGGAGTTGCCCGCTGGTGTCACGAGTATTGCTTTTTAGTGTAACGAGTATTGGTTATCAATATAGAGTAAATGCAAGAAGTAAATACAGAGTATTTACCACATTTAATCTTGAATATTTCTTATTGTGTAAACTTATTTCCACTATATGTGCAGAATATACAAAGTTCGGAGGTACTTTACTGGAAACATCTGCGAATAATCCAAATTTTCATTCCTGCTCATGAAAAATCTCAGTCGAACGAACTCAGCAATTTTCTGTGTTTACAAAGTTCTTGTTGCTATCGAAGGATCAACCTTTCCAGAATTTGTTAGTAATTATTGCATATCTTACTTTAAATAGTAAAAAATGCATCCAAAGTGCATTAGTGCTGCCTATTAGGCGGTTTTGAGCAAGTGTGCCAATATCTAATAATAAACGACTTCCTACTATGCCAAAAATCCATATTAAGGTAACTTTCGGTCATTTTGCACCTGCAGTTTAGCAACGGCAGACCGTCTGCACGTGAAATTTGTAAGGTCATTGGCAATGAGTTACCGTATGACTGCCGTATGACAGCTCAAAAAACCGAATAATGGATTTTGATAAGATTATGATATAGTGCAGCAGATGCAATAAAAAGGTTATAACCTTTTACCTCACAAAGGTGTGTTTTGAAGGCTTTAAAACCCACCCCTTTTGAGGACTCAAATAGTGTAAAACATGCGCTATTTAGGCCCAAAACACTGTTTTTTTTCGTTTGAGAAATGTTGTTCAAAAGAGTGATCACTTTTTAGGCGCCAGTCCCCCATTAAAAAGGTACATCAAGGGATGCCACAGGGGGAATGTGCCCCCTTCTGTTTTAGGGTTTTAAGTGGGGCAGTAGCCCCTCCAATCGCTAAGAAGACTTGGGACTTGTGGGGGCTAAAATGGCCTCATGTCGATTTAAAGGTACCGTGTAATCAACGCCGAAAAGCCCTAGACTTGCTGCACCTTGAAATCAGTTTTGATGGGATAAACAACGCAAAAAAGAGATTTTTGGCAAATTTGAGACGTCCCCCTTTGCCATGGTAACTGGAAATTTAAAATTGAGCATTGGTCAAGCCAACATTTGTGCCCAGTTTAAAAAAATTGAAGCATTTTTTATAGTTTCATAGCAGTTTGAACTTGTAACAGGAGGCTTAATTAAAAAAAAAACAGCCCTTTTTCGCAATATACTCATGCAGTAAAAGGTTAAGACGATACCGGCATGCTTAGACGGCATAAGCCCTCGGGCCAATATTTTACTAAGTGTGTCGATATGTTTCTTAAGGCAAACTTGGCATTTATCATAACTTATTTTTTTATCCTTCTTAACTTACATGTTTCACTCCAATAAATATTTCTGAATCCATGAACTTAAGAAAGGATCGAGTTCTGGGGCAGTTCGAAAAAAGGACAACGTCAATGGGAGTACAATATGTGCTATCTAGAATGCGTTGCAAGGTTGCAGAAAGTCAGATTTTGCCGTTGTTAGTTTAAGGATAAAACCAAGGGCGTGCGAAAGAAAGAATTTGATAGTTTTCATAAGTTCATTTTTGGATTTGAACAAACATCCAAGGCAATAGTGAACTTAAACATAAGGGGAGCTATAATGTGTATATCCATTCGGATAGTTTGTTGTTCGGATGTACAATTTCGTGGTGCTAAAATTCGACTGTGTTTCGTACATATTGTAACTAAATTGGAATACTATATAAAATTATGTTAATTTCACTATGTACTTTAATTGTTTAATAGAAAAATAAATGTAAAGCCTCTTGTTGGTGATTACGTGATTATAAAAATTTCTTATAAAATCTTAATAAATGGTTTTCTCTCTCAATTTCTGGCTAACTCGTGGAATGTCTTAGTGAAAATGCCCTTTGATGCTAAATTTTCATTCAACATGTTTCACATACATACGATCTTAAAACTAAACTTTGGCAAGACGGTACACATAAAGAAGGCCAATGTCCACTGCTATGTCCAACAGATCTTTCGTTAAACAGAGCTTGTGACACACATTGCACAATCCTCCTAGAACACACACACATCCACTCACAAGCACGCACGCGCGCGCACGCACACACATACACACACACGCATAGAAAACTCATGTCGATTTAGTCTTCCAAATAGGTAACTTAATTCATTGTATCAGAGCAGGGAAGACTTTTTTCCAGTATGAACTGTCCTAATGTTTAAATGTGTCTATTTACGAATGCTATATAATAATTTCGAGTGCTATATAATATTTTCGAGTGCTATATAATATTCTGAGGTGTTATAAAACCATATGCATATGCTAGTGGTAATTGTTCATTAGTTTCACCATACCGGTAACAAATTGATAATGCCCGGAGAACAGATATCAGTCGGTCATGCATGAAACTCAATGTAAGGAACCAAATGTTTTGCGTACAGTTAGTTTATCGAACCAATTATCATGCGTACAGTAAGAAATGCGTAACTATTGGGGATATATGTACGGAATTCCATAAACGACAGCCTACTGCTCACTGCCTACTGCTAACTGGACAGCCTGCTGTTGACTGCCTAATGCTATATAAATGCTTATTGACAGTCTAAGTCTATGTATGGATCAAATAGAAGTATTCCGAATGTGCACACATGTGCATCCGCCATTTTTTTTGAAAAAAAAAATCTGCTGGGAAAACAATGGTAAGTAAATTAAAAAGGATTATTTTATAATTAAGCCTAATAATTTGTAATTTCGAATTCATTGCAATTACTTAATTGTGTATGTCCCACCATTGCACATTGCATTGATTATGTTATGAAATGGTTCAACGTGCCTCTCACAGGTGATTGTCAAATATAGGACTCATTTTAGGATAAATCATCTTAATAATAACTAATTCACAAAGAATCTGTGTTCAACAATCAACATGGACGGGCTTGAGTCCACTATTCCTCGGTTGAGAGGCGGAGATCTGGACCATTATGTCAACACTCCCTTATTTTATTTAGAATTTCAAAGTTTATTAAACTTTCATTTGACAATGTAATACATTTCTAGAAGATATACTGGTGAAATCCTGGTGAAATTTAGGCTAAACATTCTCTCATAATCAAAAATGTGCGAGTTTATTTACGAGACCATTTAGGTTCAGTTTTCATTGGCTGTTAGTTAAAGCTTATAAATATGTATATGTATAAATTCCTTATTAGATGTTATGTAATGCATTTTTGTTAAGTTGATTGCACTCTTGATAGTTTATGTTGCAAAGATATGTGCTTTGAATGTTAATTATAGAATCAATTTTATTCCAGTACAGAGGATGATAAATCTGACAGAAACATTTCAATGGAGGAACATCCTATACTTTCATTGACTACACAGACAAGTAACAGAACCAATACACCTGTATGAAAAAATTGAAATTACAGTGAAAGAGAAAAAGACTACACAAATGTATTGGCTTAAACTCGGCTTCCGAGACAAACTTGGCTGTATTCAAATTGTTTCAAAAACGTTCAATATTTCAATGACATAAAGAGTGCAAACATGAAGTGATAAATTACAGTTTGGACCAGTTTATTTTACTTTTATGAAAAGCCATCGTTATTCTCTTGTTTAAATTCAATTGTGCTATTGAAAAACTATGAGAAATAATAGATTCTTAACTATTTAAATTTACATGTACTTAAAAATTTCTGATAGACAAAATGATCATGTTAATGTTACAATCTATTTTTTGACGTGTTTGTTTAAAATCCATCTTTTATATATTTTTTATAATTATCTTGTTAACAAACACACTTAAAAAGTGAACTTTTAGTTTGGTTATTTCTTCTATTTCTTTTTGCAATTACCGCAAGTAAAACCAATGAGCAAATCTGCCTTCGTATTTGCCAGAATCATCCAATGAAAGTCATTACTATTTCTATCAGGGTTCTAGAGGTTTGACAAGTTTAATTGACAAGACAATGGTAAACAGTTCTAAGACATCGTGATAATGTTGAGCCTCTATAATATGATATGAAGCATTTTTAAGTTACCTTTCTTACAACGTGTAAATAACTTTACAGAGTATATTTACATTAATATAATTTCATAACAACTACATGTATATAATTCATAACAGAACTTTTAATTATAATTCTGCTTTTATATTAATTGCTTTCCCCGAAACTTTACAAATATTTTATATAGATTTTGATTTTTTACAGGCGTGTCATAATTTTTATTTTAAATAACGGTGTATACAAGAAAATATTAGCTTACTGGTCTCATTATTGGGACTAAACATACTTTTTATGTGGTGTTATAATCAATAAGTGTATTTTGTTTTCGTTTTAATTGTAAATAAAAAAGTTCTTTAAAAATAAAATATCATAATTTTCTTGTAATTTTGTTTATGTTTAGCTCCCCGGAAAACAAAATTATGACAAAATGAATTGAAAATGGTTATATATATGTTAACCATAAAGCAAAGTTTGTTTGTTGAATGTTGTAACATGGCCAATTTGAAAAATCAATATTCAACATTGTCCACATTTAACCCAGTACTTCATGAGCATTTTGTGAAAAATGGCTGTTTTCATTGAAAAGTCTCCCGTTACAAGTTAAAATTGCTATAAAACTATAAAAACTGTTTCAATACTAATCAAACTTGGCACAAATGTTGACTGGACCATTGCCTTTGTAACAACATGCCCAGGCTTCAATTTCCTATTACCATGGCAACGAGGGGACATCTCAAAATTGCCATAAGTCACTATTTTGCGTTGATTTTTCCATCAAAATTGATTTCAAAATGCTGCAACTTCTATAATGGATTGAGATAGAGTCAAATGCTTTTCAGCGTTGGATACACGTTATATTATGATCGATCTGGGGTCATTTTGAGCCTCTCGAAAGTCTTTTCTTGTGCCTCCTTCTGACAACCCCCTGATGTATCTTTTGGTTGCGGCCGCGCCGAAAATGTCCCTTTTTTAAACAGCATTTGTCAAACAAAAACAAGTGTTGGGGCCTAAATAAGGCATTTTTTTACCATTTGAGACAACAAAAAAGGGGGGGGGGGATGAAAAGGCGTTAAAAGGCGTGTATGTCGGGTAATGGGTTAAACAGTGTCTTAGTCCATCAATTTTAAATGGATGGGATCGCGAAAAGTATGAATTAGGAAGATGAAGATTACGTTATATCATAAGCTACATGAAAAATACATCTGAAGCTCCAATACCTGACAAGTTACCTGAATACATGTATATTTCTTTAAAATACTAACTAAACACTCTCTTCTTAAGGCAATGAAATAAAAAGACGGCCGTCCAGCAATATATTGATTAATCTGTTTTCTATCATGTGATTTTAATGCCTTTATCATAAATTATAAAAATCAGAATTTAACACAGGCAATACTGCAAAAACTAAGAAATTACATGCGGAATGATTACAGTGCCTCAAATTTAGGATGCCGCAGTTCATCATATCGATAAACAAATACTAACAACACTTTGTATTAATAATGCCCAAGTAACTAAAAGATCTTTCAATGATTTTATTATGCATCGACTTTCCAATTATAACACAATAATTGACATGTTACTCATCATGCTTTTTTAACATCTACTAAAGTAACATTTTCTTGAGACAAATCTAAGACTTTGTAGAATTAAGGTATTAATGTACCGTCTACAATCAAAAGAACAAGTATTAACTTTTTTAGATAGAACAAAACGGTTTCATGTAATAGAAAGAGCATCGAAACACGAGGCTATCTGATTTGTACGAGGGGGCGGAGCCCCCGAGTATTAATCAGATTGCCAATTGTTTTGATGTTCTTTCTCTTTTGTATCATAGTCAAACATAAAAACACGTTCCCTGTTGTCACAATATGAAACCCCGGGAAAAAGTAACCAATGAACGAGCATCAGAATATGATATTTCTGTCGCTTTCCCTTTCTCTGCCGTCACACTATGTAAACCCTAGTCCAACTAATTAGACTTGTCAAAGAGACACCGAGATAATTTTGGACGGGCGCTGTCTTTTTCCAAAGACAACCGGTAACGGTTTTAATTGACAGTAAGAAAAAAAAGTCTGTAAAATGGGTCAAACCGTTCACGCCAAATTAATTAGGCTACAAGGTTTCAGTCAAAGTCTTCATAAATGATACTGGGTAATTCCTTGACCAATACTGTTTCAAACGGCCTCATTGTAACACATTGGAAGAAGGGCAAGCTAGTCAAATCGGCCCCAAGTCAGATCGGCCCCAAGTCAAATCGGCCCCAAAATAAGTCAATTCGGCCACAAAATTAGTCAAATCGGCCACACAACAATTTTAAAAAGTCAAATAGGCCCCAAAACGAGTCAAATCGGCCCCAAAACTAGTCAAATCGGCCCTAAAGTTATTTTTTTGAAAAATCCTAGTTTGGTTAAAATAATGTTATTAGCCAAAAATTACAAGATAATTAACTGAGAATTGCACTTTAACAAAAATGTACCAATTAAAAATAATTCATTACAAAATTGAGACAGTTTTGATGCTAGTGATAATTGTTATTGATGTAATTATGCAGGTGTGCTATGGTTGTTGATTGATTTCTACATTTAATTACAATTAAATATCTTCATATAAAGGTCGATCTACGTTTTGAAGATAAATAATTCTGTGAAAAACAAACATTTATCACGTGTCTTTAATCAATTCAGTCATTGTCTCAAATAATCATGCATTGAATTCGGCTTTTTAACAAACAATTTTGTGCGAAGTGAATTTAATCAGGTATGTATAAAAAGGTTGATTTTTTTAGCAACATTCAAAATTGTATTTTACTTGTTTACTGTTAGTAACTCAGGGATCTTTTGTGCATTGATTATTTTCCTTTAATTTTGGAGATTAGTTACGTTGTTGGAATTAATTGTAAAATAGTTCTTTTTAATAACTTTAATAAATTAAAATATTGTGAAAAGTGTTGTTTATTGAAAATGACTGATAATTGTATAGACTGTGGAAGTGTTGTGCGGAAACGGCAGGAGGCCGTCACTTGTGATGCTTGTGACAGATGGCAACATAGGAAGTGTAATACCGGTGAGTTACTTTAATTGACAAACTTATCAGGAGTAAAGATATTGCCGTTACATTTTATTTAGTTTATTTATTAATTTTAGTCTCATCTGTGTACAAAAATGTATAAAATTTATACACATATATATGCAAATACAGTACACATTACATGTGAAAATATATCGTCATAACTAACAGCTATAAATACTTAAAGATATACTTAAAGATGTTGAATTAATTGCCATAGCAAAAGAAATTTTTGTTTGTTTGTTTCATTTTACGCCTTTTTCAACAGTATTTCAGTCATATAGGCGGCAGGCAAAAGAAATTAAAAATATTCAATTTCAATTCAAATATATTTATTCACCCAGATATTAATAAAATACATAAGGGGTTTACAAAATAATATTTTACAATATATATGTTCCGGCTGTAAAGTCCTGAAAAGATAATGTAGTATTAATAGTAGTCATTTAGTTATTATTTAACAGAAATAAAAAAAAATAATGTACATTTTTAATGTTTTAAAGAAAGAAATAAAAACATTTTTATTTCTAAATAGAGTAGTTTTTAAATTGAATTATAGTTTATTGATAATTCAGTTTCAGATTCAGTTTTAATTTGGTAAATCGGCATATTTAAGATACCATTGGCCAATTTAACAAATACAATAATAATAAAGTTGCAATGCTATTGGATTAACGAATGTTTGATGCAATTAACGATGATTAAGTGTGAACAATGTGCTACCTGATTAAACGTGACGTGATGTTCAAACTTAATTTGATTTGTCGCACATGAGTGGATATAGGAACACGCAGACAATGTAGATATCATATATGAATATATAATTTGGTATTTAATTGATGACCATTGTATCATATTCTTTGCTTTCTGATATTACAAAGTAGACAGTTGTTTTTAAGTAAATGAGATGATAAAATACTTGTTTGTTTTTTTAAACCAATTATATAAATCAATTTTGATTCATCCTGAATTAAACTTTCTTTTTTTTTTGCTTAACTGCTAAATTTGATTAAATTTGTGGCATTTCTAGAAGGTATATAAACGTTAATTCTCAAACTTTCCCTTTATAAAAATCTGTATATATAACGCTTGAATTTATTATATCATGATTTTTTGGTGCATGTATTATAATAAAAATACATGTATACAGTTAAACTTCGTTCGCTCGAACTCGGATCGCTCGAATACCTCCCTTCGCTCGAACTCATCGCCCAGTCCCGGCAAAATTCCTATATAATATATATTGTTCTACCTCGGATCGCTCGAACACCGATCGGTCGAACTCTCGAACCTGATCTCTGGTCCCTTGAGCAGATATATAGTAAAAATCACACCTTTTCGGTCGAACACAAAAAGACAAGTCGACATGTCCTAAATAAATGACAGTCGGCGACACATGTTTTTAACACCTCGTAATCGTGACAAAGGCAATAAAGGTTAATTGAAACAAAATAAGAGGTGTTGTAACCGATTTGTTTGTTATGATAATATTGTTGATTTGCCGTTTAGGGTAACGATAAAAAGAAAATAACTCGTGAAATAAGTGAAATATGCAAAAGTCAATACAGAATGACGTTTACCCGGACGGCTTTAATTACAACCGTAGTTCATGTAACGTGAATTGTAACAGTGTTATCTTTTAATAGATTGATACTTGTTCGTGTGTTTATTTTAGTAAATGACTACAAATAAATGCTGCTGTCAAACTTTTCTTAAATATTTCATTAATTTATACTTTTTTTAAACTAAATTAATCCTATTATAAAAATATAAATATATTTTGAACATTGTTCAACAAGTTTGGTCTGATTGCTCAATCGAACTCAACCAATTACAAGATTAACACAACGTACCGTTAATACTTAATTGGGATAATAATTCTGAATATGACGACGAACAGATGTACTAACAAACAATTATATTGACGTATTTATCATTCGACCGATGTATGCTAGAAAACCTTTAGGCATATGATCAACGTAATAATAGTTCGACCTCGGTTGGCTCGAACTTCCGATCTCTCGAACAAATTTGCACAGGCCCTCCGAGTTCGAGCGAACGAAGTTCGACTGTATGTATGTTGAGATGATGGTTATTAAGCCCCATTCAGAACTAAAGTATACGTTCTGTTATGAAAAATACTTATTTAACATAACATAACATAATCTTTATTTGGCATAAAATAGCATGAGCATACATATAGCCAATATACTTCCAATTACATTTGAAAAGGGATAAATGTGTTACAAACATAAATTAACCTCTTAAAAGTTATATATTTTCAGTTCATATAATTCTAAATATTTTTTAATTCTCTTTTTTGAAATGCAAAGTATAATTATTTTGATAAATTGATAATTTCTTTAGTTAATTACTGTGGAACTATTTGGTGTTATATAAGTACAGCACAAATAAATTTATAGAAATCTCCTTCCAATTAAAGAGTGTTACGTTTAATCAGGTAGCATGTTGTTCACACTACATTGCTTCAAATTAGCTGTTTATAAGATAAACGTATCCGACACATCTGGATATATTATATATTAATTTAATCCAGCTAAATCTTAATTCTTTAAATAAAAAAAAACTATTATAAAAGAACTTATTAAAAAATCAAAATTAATAAAAATATATGAACAACAACTTAAGACGTCCGCGATTTAGACTGTGCCGTCTTTAAAGCTGAAGTGATCACATTTAATGAGTAATTCTACTTACCTTGATTTCATCTCTGTATCTATGCATAAACTTTTTTTAAAAGTAATTATTACATATTTTAGGTATATCACAGACGCAATACAGAGATGCCATACGTGGGAACACTGAGCTGTTGTTCACATGTCGCGGATGTCAGCAATTGCGTGAGCATGCTACTTCTGCCTTAGAAGAGTCCATGGAAACAGAGATGTCAGCTTCGGTTGAGTCCATGGAAACGGAGATGTCAGCTTCGGTTGAGTCCATGGAAACAACAGAAAACAACGACAGCATAGTGTCGGTTGAGTGTGAAAGGTCATACCAGGAACCAAACGTCGTGCATAACAGGTAAAAAATTGATACATATACATTCTTGTATGATGCTACAAACGTAGAAAAAAATAAGTGGACCTTAATTACATAATGATGATATTGAAGAACAGAGAATGTTCTATTAGTATATATTCTTTTTGATACTACAAACCGTTTCCTTAAAAAAACATGTTCTATTAATATATATTCTTTATGATACTACAAACCGTTTCCTTAAAAAAAAATATTGATCAATACATTTTTACATATCCATGAAAAGTAAAAGTAATCATTTTTTTCTACATTACAGGTCATATGTTGACAGGCCGCCGTCAGCATCACCAATGCCAGATATTCCCATAACATTCGAAGTGATATCAAAAGGTTCACAGCATGGGAAAGATCTCCTAGAAGACTCGCACGGTTATTGCTACGTCATAAAGGTAGATTTTGTATTTTTGTCCTAGAATAATTCTGTTCATTCACAGGAACGTCGTCCAAAGTCTACGGTGTGGAGGTGCTCTTTTTGTCCTAGAATAATTTTTTAAGTCAGTAAAACGAATATGCAGATATACAAGTCACCCACTTCTTTAAAAAGAAACATGTTAATTTATGAAAATCACGATAACAATGTTTTTGATACCGTATTTGGTGCTATTTGTTTGTATTTTAACTGCATCAAGTAATATGCTAATTAAATTGTATCATGTTCAAGAAGAGTATACTTTTTCTTTAATCACTTTTCTACCGATTTTTTTTTGTATTGATAATTCTGTTCATTCACAGGAACGTCGTCCAAAGTCTACGGTGTGGAGGTGCTCCGTCCGTAACAAAGCAGTGAAGTGTCCAGCTGGTGTTCGTAGCTATGACAGGAAGGACAAGTGCGGATTATGAGCACGTATTAAAAGTAAGTAAAAACAGTTTGAAATCAAATTTAGCTTTTGGAAGATTTTCTGTGAAAAACTAAATAAAATAAAATTATGCAATCAGTAAATTTTACAACTTTGCTGTTTTAGGCGTGTTTTACTGTTACTTTTTTTCTTTCTGTTATTTATATATGTATATATACATGTATTACAATTTTTAGGCCATCAAACGAGGTTTAAGAAATCAACAAGAGGTTGAAGAGGTAGTCTGTGACTTCGAAAAGGCCATCTGGAAAGCCATGAGGCGGGTTTTCCCGACCGTACTCATGAAGGGTTGTTCATTCCATTGGGGCCAGGCTGTTTGGCGTCATATACAGGTATAGATTTTTTTCGTTCTTATTTATTCCACTATATTTGTATATGTTTTTGAGAGATTTAGAAGTTTACCATTTTTTTTCTAAAAACGTTTATATTTCATTAAGTTGTTTGTGACTTTTTATTCTACCTCCGATAATTATCCATTCATGTATCTCATCCAAACGAAAAGAAAAAATATTGTTTTAAAAATACACCTTGTAATACATGTTCAAATCATTTGTTTATATTTTAGGGACTTGGGTTGTCCACGGAATACATGAATAACCACGGGACGTACTCTCTTCTGCGCATGATATTCTGTCTGCCTTTTCTACCCGCTGAACATATCATCGAAGTGTTCGACAAGATGGAAGATTTCAACACGTCTGAACATCTTGAACCATTGTTCCAGTACCTTAGAAGAACGTGGTTCGAATCCTCAACGTGGACTGTCGAAAACTGGAGCGTATTTGGACAGTCCGTCCGAACAAACAACGATTGCGAAGGTAAATTTAATATTGCAATGTATAATGATACAATGTATATAAATTTTAGTAAAATTGTAAATGTTATCGACATTTGAACATTCGACATTGGAACATTCGACCGATGTCCAGGATTGTATTAATAAATGTAGCAGCTAAATATTTTGTTACAAACATTTTATTCCAGTTAAATATATAGGGGTCTGTATGTTGTTTTTAAGATTTATAACTCAGCTAGAAACATTATTTATTATTTTGTATATTTGCAGGATGGCATCGTCGTCTGAATATCAGAGCTGGGGTGTCGCCGACTTTCTACAATTTGATTAAGCTATTGTACAAAGAAGCAAGATTCGTGGAATCACAAGTGCGGTTTGTGTCTGAGATGAAGCTGCGACGAATGCAAAGAAAGACTTACAGATCGATGCAGTCGCAGATATTTCAAGCTTGGGACAGGTAAATGTGATTTTTTTTGGTGTCTTATACTAAAGTGACATAACGACCATTTTTTTCGATGTCAAGTTGAATTTCATTAGTAATATATTTGAACAGAGGCTAGTATAATGATCACAAACTGATAATTGATGATGAAAAAAGTGTGTGATACAATATAGATATAATTAATGTCAATTTCAAATATGTATAATATCATTCAAATGTATATACATTTATATTACAATTGTTGGCTCCTTAATACTTTCACTTAATTTTTCTGCTTGCAGCTATCGTGCGAAACAACTGTCGGCAACGGCCCTGCTGAAGAAGGTTTCCAGTCTGTATCAACCCAGGGTGCTTAGACAAGAAGCAGAGTGATGCGCGAATAATGTTCATGCAGTGATAAGAAGTGAAGTGACAATTACATGAAAAGTGACATTTACATACTGTTCATATGTTTATAGACAATAAATAGTTTAGTACAGTTAAGATAAATGTTATACTCAGACAATAAATTATATTGATTATTATGTTTTGTTTTGGTTTTCTATGTAATCCATTGTTAGTCATTTGATATTCCAATCCACACAATTTTTTTTTATCAACATTAAAATAAGAAAATGAACAATGAATTAAGAAAAAAAAAATGGGGCCGATCTGACTTGAGGCCGATTTCGCTTGGGGCCGATTTGACTATTTTGTGGCCGATCTGACTTGGGGCCGATCCGACTTGGGGCCGATTTGACTGTAATTCGAAGAAGGACATAAAAGTCAACATTTACTTTCAGACAATTAATCGGGTAATATTAAGTCTAATAGACAGGTGTAGCAGTAGGCATTTATCAATTAACAGTAATCATTAAACAGTCGCTGTAAGCATTAAGCAGTTTAAAATAAGCAGTTGACAGTAGGCCTGCCGTTGACAGTAAGCAGTTGACAGTTGGCAGTTGACAGTAAACAGTAGGCTGTCGTTTGTGGAATTCCGTAAAAAGCCGTTGTCAGCACTTAGTGGCATTCTACCTAAAATATAAGAGAACCAGTCTACATTCCTTGCACATGCGCAAAGAAAGATGTAAACAAATCCAACAATTTGGTTGTCGGACAAGATTAAAAGTTGTATTACTGCATAAAACGCTACATTCTGTCTATCGAATAATCAAACTTGTCATATGAGATTTACTCCTAATTTGCTGTTAGTATTGTTTTAGATAGCATTTTAAAGTTGTATATAAACTGTCATTTAATTTATTTGTAACTGTGGTCGCGAAAACTAATAATTTACCTTTTGATAAGTGGAGATATTTTGAATTTCTTCTTCATTATTGCAATAAATACTTGCACATTTTGTTCTCCTGGGTTTTTATCGAGTTGAGCTATCCTTTGTGTGAATAAACAATTGGTTATTTAGAAATTTTGTTAGAGGAATTACTGTTAAAAAAGGTCCAGATAGCATGCTATAGCATGGAGCTCTGTTAGTCCAACTAATTGTACTGCGCGACGAGATATTGTGCTATTTTCGTGTCTGGGCAATATCTTGCCTCTAAAGCGAGATTCTGCCCCAGAACGAAATTATCTCAGAATCAAGCTTTGGCACGTCAATATATTTTGACTAGGAGCTCTGTGTTAAGTTTCGAACATAAAGACTTGAAACATTGACCTTTTCGAAAACCTAGCTAAACACCCTTTTCCGGTACGTTACCGTTTTAGCTCTGGTGAATTACGCCTAATGAAGTACATAACACAGTTTAATTCGAGATATGTCTATTTTTCTATCATTATTTAACCGTTTAATGTGAAAAAATTGATTTTTTTGAAAATAATCAATATTCGTTTAATATCTATTGCAAATTATTCAAAAAAATAAATTGTTTATAATGAAAATCAATAAAATTCAAACAGACGTAGTGGAATCTTCCATAATAAAAAAGGTTATTTTCTGTGTAAACTGTGTATTTACTTTATTTTTTGTATGGAATTATTCATACAATGATATTTAATTATTTTCGTATAAAGAAATAACTGTTTTATTTCAGTTTATTTTTAAAAAAAGCCGAAAACATTGAGTTCGCTTTTACACTCCATTAGGTGAATTCCCCAGAGCTATGTACAGAAAGTACCGGAAAACGGCGTTTAGCTAGGTTTTCGAATTTGTGAAGAGCCAAAAATCTAAAGAAGTCGTTAACATTTTATACTAAAAAATTGAAATGAACTTCCCCATATAATGAATTTAAATTAATAAATAATATAATGGACACTCGCATGACATTACAACAAAATTATACCTGAAAAATTGAAATGTAGGCAACAAATAATATGAAATTAGACAAAGCCTATGAACGGGAAAGTCGTTAAAAATTCCTTTCATTTTTCTGTTTTAAAGGTGTCAACTGTCTGTATTTCATGCACCGCTTTCGTTTTCACTCGGAACACTCGATGATTATAATTAATCCGAAAAGTTGAGATTTTTTCCGTTATAGGAATACACCGCCTATTATCATTGAGTTACTTTGTAAATGGTGGCACCTAACTATAACTGACACTGAAAATTTCATTGATAGGTATAGAATTCTATATATTTTTAATTGTTTTTTATTTGATTTTCTTTTAAATATACATGTGTAGTCTATAGCCGGGAAAGCCAAAGCCAGGGCCCGCAGACCTCTTAGTGTTATCATAACTTAAATTGCAAGTATATAATTATTCATTTATTATTTAATAATGAACCTAGATCAGCAAATGTCTCAAGTTTATTTTCTTACAATATCTCAACTGCCCATTTCAACTGAATGAATGAAAGTTATAGCCGGCTAAGTCATATTATTTTATAAATATTTATTCATTTTCAACTTTTCTTCTGGTCTGGATGAGTTCGGATTGGGTCGGTCTATTTACCCCAAGACACCCCAAGACTATCCCAAGACACCCAAAGACTACCACAAGACATCCCAAGAATCTTCTTAATGGAAATTAACTTATAAATTGGAAAAGTTTTATAAATATACGACCCTGTAGGAGATAATCTCAGGGGAGTAACTAGGTACAACTGATATCATTATTGGAATTAACTCCATGGAGTTGTGTGGCAGGTTGGAATTAAAAAAATAAGATGTTATTCTTGTGTTTCTTCAATCATATTTTAATAATATGTTTGTTTGTATGTGTTTGTATGTGTTAACTAAAAATATAGCTTGAATTACATAGCAGCAACATTAATGTTTGAAAAGTAGGAAAAGTACAATGGTCAATTAACAAATGTATAAGTTTAAAGATATATTTCACTTGAAATAAAAAACAAGGATTTCAAAAAAATATAAGAACATTTAATCTCTTTTTTTTTTTAATAAAATATGTAAACAAAGTCTTTATTCTCTCAACAAAATGGCATGGCAACAAACAGTAACACTTGAATTCACTTTTATTAACAATCAAAATTATATTATTTATTTTTTACTTCAAATGGTTTTGAGGGTAGTCTTTGGGTTCTTGGGGTAGTCTTGGAGTGTCTTGGGGTAAATAGACCGACCGGTTCGGATTAGACAGATTCTACTATACTACACTTGATATTGTTTAAAAGGAAGTTAAAGCACTGGTACTACATGTATTTAAAGAAGGTTTGAATGGCTTTACTATTTGTGGCAATAGTATTGATTTTTTCTAAGCTAATTTGTTTTAACCCAGCTGGAGAAAGCCCAAGAGTATTTTATAGTCTGATTTCTGATAAAATACTCTTTAATAGTGTCATAATAGTGTTCAGCAAAATACAAAACTGTAACTCAGTACTTTGTTTGGAACATCATCATTTCCTTGCAATTAAACTGCATGAACAAACAACTTTAGTGAAACAGTTAATAATGTTGGGTAACATTTTCATACTGAAAAGAGAAAAGAGCAGTAGTCTAAGTAATCTCACTAATCCTTGCTACTTTTCCATCTTACTAAATCTTAAAACTATAATATAACAGTGTTCAATCTAGAATAAATTCCCAGGGGGCCTTTTGGGCCCATAAACTTTTCAAAAGGGGGTCATTTGAGAAAAAAGGGGGCCCACACTTAAAAGAACATCAAATTCAAATAAGGTATTGTTTCTTTTAAGTTACTTGTTTACGTACCATATATAGACCAAAAACGGTTGAAAAATTCCAAAACACTCAACTCACTAAAAAATGACATTATTTTGACCTTTTTTGAGAGTTCTGTTAGCGTTGATACAGGCTCAATTTTAAGAACTGATTGGTAAAGAAACAATGACATAATGTTCAAAGAAACGTATGAATCTTATTTTAATGTTACCAGGGATATTTGATAATAATGTTCAGTTCTATAATCAGTGCCCAATATATAAAAGAAAATCATATTTCCCAATTAGCTTTGTTGATGAAGAATATAAACTTACAATAGTCGCTAAAAACATTTACTCTTCTCAATATATCCAAGTGAAAAAACAAAGTGTCAACAGGTGCTAAGACAATGTATATTGACATACCGGTACCTTTGATCTTCTGTCAGGGCAGCAGTTCTTACATCACACTTAAGATGTCTGTATTGATTAATGATATGCACAATGTTTTAGCGCCGACCGGCCAAAGACCAATCAAGTTTATTTACTCAATTGTCAGACACTCCCTAGCCAATTGTGTTTGATTAGCTCCATCTTTAAGACTTTTTTAATTGGATGAAGGCGTGTTCGTAATAATTTATGCACACTTCTCTATAATTAACTTGCACTTTTCACAAATATATAGTTTTTTTTTCCTCCGGAAAGTTATGACATACATGTATTTATTTGTTTTGACCGTGAAAAAACTATAACTACACGCACATATTGGATTATCTGTGACGATTTGTTTTGTTTATAAAAACTGTGACTCAAAAGTAAGTAATAGTTACGGTACGAAGAACAAGTCCAGACCCCGGCCGAGAGAGCGTAGCAATCAAGGTTTTAAAAGGGTTACCGAGTGCGGTAACTATCTTACCAACATGCTCTTGTTTTCTATACAAACTTCAGTTTTGAATTCAGTATTTATTAATATAATTCACAAGAAACTTTTTTATGTACTTAATCAGGTTTAAGAAAGCATTCTAATGTCATTTAGGGCATTTTCTATGATTGCGCCCATCGGGCCCACAGTTGAATTTGTTTTGCGCTGGAGGTCTTTTCAGGGGGTCAATGGCGCGCTCTATATTGAACACTGATATAATATAGCAAAATGAATTTTTGTAGGGAAGAAAAGATTCAGCCAGAAAATCAGTATAACAAAATCAACTGTGTTGTTTGAAAGTAAGGACATGATGTTTTATGCCATGTTAAAAGTATGAACCCACAAAATTTGATGTGTACCCCTAAAATTAGACAGACATGATGGGTACACGTACCCCCTTTTGGAAAAAAACCAGTGGAAACCCTGGATTTTTTTAGCCTTCTTTAAATTTTTTGTGTGTTTTGATCCTGATTGCTAGTATGGAAAACAAGTATATACATGTATTATTTCCAATTATTGTTCGGATATAAGTTAAATTAAAAATATTTGAATTTTTACTTGTCATTCTGATTGGTCAGGACTGAATTTTTTCTTGATCATTCCAAATTTTATAGGTCATGTCTGTCAGACCACCACTATTCAGAACAATTTGTTTCAGCAAAGGACAATAGGTATCATAAATCTAAAATGTACATCTTGCATTAGACTATAAATGCTGTTTTTGTCATTATGTTTCAGGAGATTTCCTCATGTGCTTGTATAGGTTGTCTTACTAGAAAGAATGGCAGACAATTATCATGTGCTGGAGCTTATTGGAGAAGGTTCCTTCGGGAAGGTTTATAAGGGAAGGAAGAAATATACAGGACAGGTAGTGTTGCTGACTTTCTGTAATTCTTACACACTTTTTGTAATCCGTCCTACCCCACTGGTAATATAAAGGACTTTGACATTTGGATTATGAAACCCTTGGTAAAGTCTCCCCCTTATAGGAACAAATCAGATGGCAAATTTCTCATCTGATATTCAACTTTAAGATACTGTTTCATGCTAGAAGAGACTTTAAAATCTTAAATAACTCAGTCGAGCGTAAGCAGCATTTTATATGTGGTGTTCACAATCTTTGACAAGACAAATTAAGATTTCAAGACTATAGCAGAATTGATGTACATTTTCATGACTTATGTTATTTCAGAAATTATTTTTCTCATATAATTCATTATAGAAATGGACTATCCTACTGTGGGATATAATTTCATATGACAAATTTTGTTATTTCAGATTGTTGCAATAAAGTTTATTCCAAAGGTAGGAAAGCCGGAGAAAGAGTTGAGGAATTTACGTAGAGAGATAGATATCATGAGACACCTTCATCATGAGAACATTATAGAAATGTCAGACAGTTTTGATACTGACAAAGAGGTGAGCTATTAAGTGTTCGCATTATTGTGTAAACATATCAAAGAAATCCTTAAAAAATAGCAAGGGACAAGGAAAGTACAGTCCCTTTGATAAAACACTTTCTTGTGAATTAGGAACATTGTTAAACTGTTTTGCCATTTTGAAGCTTGATTTAATGTTTAGTATTAATGAGCAATAAACAAGTAATCCTTCTCATTGGGGTGCATAATGTGCTCAGAAAATAAACCTCATTTTTTGCCATATTTTTAGGGCCAACTTATAGACGGTCTTAGTGAAAAATCTGTT